>NW_015175376.1:526464-530388 GCF_001447785.1 Gekko japonicus | reverse complement strand
AAAGAGGAGAAAAGGCACAAAGATAAACACACAGCCCAGTAAAAAAAGGAAACACAACGCCATAGCGCAGAGGTCCCCAACGTGGTGCCCACCAAGTATCGGTAGAAAGTGGGTGGGGCCAACTGCGGCTTTTCCCCAGCAAGCCTTCTGATTGGTAAAGAGGAGAAAAGGCACAAAGATAAACACACAGCCCAGTAAAAAAAGGAAACACAACGCCATAGCGCAGAGGTCCCCAACGTGGTGCCCACCAAGTATCGGTAGAAAGTGGGTGGGGCCAACTGCGGCTTTTCCCCAGCAAGCCTTCTGATTGGCCACTGGAGATTTGATTGGCAGTGCAGTTTTTTTAAGCTGCTTTGGTAGCAGCTGCCACCACAGCACAAGGGATCTTCACCAGGACGGAACGCAGGTGTTGTGGGCCTGCCTGACTGCCAACACTCCTCGGATGAGGAAGAGATGGAGGAGGCCAGCTCCAACCCGCGGATGCTGCAGGAAGACCTGCTAGACAAGGTGGAGACTCCATAAGGCGGTGGTGGAGGAGGAGGAAGAGAAGAAGAAGAGGAGGAGGAGGAGGAGATTGGATTTATGCCCTGCCCTTCACTCGGAGTCTCAGAGCTGTTTACAATCTCCTTTCCCTTCCCCTCCTCACAACAGACAGCCTGTGAGGTACTGGCATTATAGTTATGAGCAAGCGATTTGGCTACTGCATAAATTAGTTTGCTCTGGAGCCATCCTCCCTGAGCTAAGACAAAAATGTGTGAGCCGGAGGCTAAAAAACTGTGAGTTAGCTCACACTAACTCAGCTTAGAGGGAACACTGGAGATCAGTTGTAATTCTGGGAGATCTCCAGGCCCCACCTGGAGGGTTTTACAAGAACTGGGACTCCTGGTATAAACCAGTTGACAGAGGCAAAGAAACACCGAGTGTATAGCCATTACAAGCACTTAACTGCAATACATCCAGATTTATATTCAAAGAAGTATACAGAAGGCACCCACAGCCATCTGTGTTGAAGGAAGTGTTAAGCTTTGCTATTCCACGTTTCATGAGAAACAGGTTCTGATTTGAGTGCCTTCTGAATTCTTCTTTGACTCTTTCTATGCAACTTGAAGAAGTTCGTCGAAATGTTTCAGCTCACCTAGAAGATGCATAGTCTGCGCAGGATTCAAATTGCAAATGAAATCACTCCATCTTATAGACAGTTTAATTCTTATACTGAAATTTGTATAATTTCTGTGAATGAGTTTCTAGTTTGTATATTTATGCAATATTTGTTGGGGGAGCTGAACTGTTCTGGAACGCTTTCTTTAACTGGCATTGTGAAGGACGTGTTGCTTGAAACCGTCCCTTTAAACCATACTGCACCTGCGAACACTTTTACGCGATTGCAAATTGTATGTTGCGAACAGCAGAAGTTATCACCGTGAGCTTCTGTGATTGTGAGGATTTTTAAACCTGAGACTATAATAATTACACCGAAATTGCTTAGAGACTTTATTGTTTATTTGATTATATAATCTGTAAACATTACACAAAAGAAAAATATAATTCGGTGTTTCTTTGCCTCTCTGACATGGAAGGCAGCAAGCCTAACCCATTTCCATTTCTGACATTCCGAATTGTTTTGCTTCTTATGCACTACTTTTCTATGAGATGGGTAGGTAGGTAGGAAGCTATAGGTAGATATGCCAAAATAAGAGAGTTAAACATCGTACAAACGAAGGGAAAAATTCGGCACAGGAAGGCAGCAAGCCTAACCCATTTCCATTTCTGACATTCTGAATTGTTTTGCTTCTTATGCACTACTTTTCTATGAGATGGGTAGGTAGGAAGGTATAGGTAGATATGCTAAAATAAGAGAGTTAAACATAGTACAAACGAAGGGAAAAATTCGGCAGGAGGAAAATGTCAAAAACGAAGAATCGTGTGTCTGATTCGCACAAGGCCGAAATGAAAAGAAACTGTTCCAGGGCCAGGCTTCCGTCATGTGGCTGCACCCTAAGCTAGACAGAAACCTCTCTGTCTGCCGTTCCTTCCGGCAACATCCCCTGTGACTACGAAAGAGCCATTTTGGAACATGCGTTTTGAAAGCTCTGCGGTCTGGTGTGAAAGATAGGAGTGCTCTGCTTTCCCAGAAGGAAGACATCACTGGGGGAGGGGGGGGGAGAGAATGTTATCCACAGTCCTCTCCGCGAGGCCGCTGCTGAGAGAAGAAATTGAGTACGGTCTTCTGCTGGGCCGAGGAAGTCCACAATTTTATTGGCTTACGGAGCGACTCCTATCTCCCTACCGGCTTAGGAGTGGAATCCTTCGCTCTTTTCTCAAGGCTCTGTGTTACTCAGAAGGTTGAGACAGGCAGTCTTCAGCCTGCCCGCCCCAGACTTTTAAAGGAAACTCCAGGGCTGGATACATCATGTAATACACTGGAACCAACCCCACCGGCTCCAGCCGACAAACAACGCCGCCAGCTTCGGCGGGGTTTGATGTAGGCTAAGTAACAAAGGCTCTTCTACCTTTCAAAGTTTGATTTAGCAGGCAGAGTGCTGGCCTGGCAGTTAAGACGTTTGGCCGCCGACAGGAGGAAGCAGAGAAAAATGGGCAAAGCCGAAACGGTGCGCGGCTGATGTCCCCATCTGAGCTTGTTATCAGTAAAAAGAAGAGCTCCGTGTGTTTCGAAGGGAGCCTGGCTTAATCGGAGCAGCCTGACATATAAGATCCAGACTGCTGTAATGGAGAATAATTTCTCCCCTCTGCGGATATTGCCGCCCTATGAAAATTCCTGCTCAGGGAGAAATGCAGGTTGAGGCATTAGCAGCAGATCTTTAAAAAAAAAAATGGCCACGTCTGGGTTAAGAATTCCTAAAATAAAAGATGCAGAGTATCTTGGGGAAGTATCACCCCCCCACCCAGCCAGACATTCCTTA
This sequence comes from Gekko japonicus, assembly GCF_001447785.1. Taxonomy (NCBI): domain Eukaryota; kingdom Metazoa; phylum Chordata; class Lepidosauria; order Squamata; family Gekkonidae; genus Gekko; species Gekko japonicus. The sequence goes on along the minus strand of NW_015175376.1, from coordinate 527,467 downwards.
TTTCTTTACTTAGTTTGCAAATGAAGGTCCGCTGTCAGTCCTCAAAAGGGTGACCGCGAGTGTGAACCTAAAGCAATTGGCAATCCATGAAGTTGAATGTTCACATCAAGACAACTGAGACACCAAAGAACAGATCCCCAAAACAGCGGTCCTTCCTGTCCCTGGCAGAAGTAGTTTCTTTCAGTCAACGTGCGCAAACTGGTGAGCGATGGGGGCAAACAAGTCGTTTGAGAGCAGACCATGGCGCTACTACTGAAAAGGCCCCGCAAGGTTTGTGCCCACAAACAATGGCAGCTGGAATGGGGTCTCATGGGTAAATCTTAAGGCAGATCTCTGTACACTTCACCAGGTTTTCCCGTGCAAATTAAGTTTGACTTCCAGAACTTCCTCCAGTGAGGGAATAGTTTAATCCCCTCCCCAAAGGCTGGGAAAGGGGGGGATCAATATCCTAGCTCTCCAGCCAGGTTTTAACATCAGATTCCACCCCACCCCGGCCTGCCTCTAGCACCATGGGAATAATATTTGCTCTTCCAGACAGGCAATATGGTTGCCAGGTCGCCCCGGCTGTCAGTGGGAGATGGGGTTGGGGTGACAAGCTCTGGTTTGGGAAGCTCCGGGACATTTGGGGGTGAACCCTGGAGAGGGGAGGAACTTCAGTGGGGTACAGTGCCCCAAAGCCCGCCCTCCAAAACATCCATTTTCTCCAGGAGAGCTGATCTCTGTCGTCTGTAATTCCAGAAGATCCCCAGGCCCCACTTGGAATCTGGCAACACCTAACAGGCAACCATAATCTCACTCCACTGCCCCCCCTTTTAGCTACCCTCCCTATGGCTTTGGACCCCCCACATTCCCTCTCCCCCTCAAGATGCTTTCTGATTGCCTGATTTAATTTGCCAGCACATTCTCATCCAAATACTCCAAAGCCCTTGGAAGTTTGCCCCTTCCTTCCTTCCTTCCTTCCTTCCTTCCTTCCTTCCTTCCTTCCTTCCTTCCTTCCTTCCTT
>NW_015175376.1:521978-525578 GCF_001447785.1 Gekko japonicus | reverse complement strand
CTCCTCCCTCCTCCCTCCTCCCTCCCTCCTTCCTCCCTCCCTCCCTCCCTCCCTCTATCCTCTTACTGAGTTTAATGAAATCAACCTAGCTAAATGCCAGTTCCTCTTTCTTTCTTTTCTTCCATGGGGGGGATATTGTTCCAAACCATGCCTCTGTACTCAAAGGGTCCCTAAAAACTAGGGTTGCCGGGTTCCTCCTGGCCACCAGTGGTGGGGAGGGGGTTGGGTTGTCAACTCCAGGTTGGGAATCCCCTGGAGATTTGGGGGCAGAGCTTAGGGAGGGGAGGGGACTCAGCAGGGGGCTAATGCCATCGAGTCGGCACTCCTCTGCTAAGCACTGGAAGTATTCACAGTGGTCCTTCTCTGTTGGGTGCTGAGGGATTCTGGGGCCAGGATGCTTCCTGGGACACCCCCAGTCCTCCTGAGTCCTTTCATTGGTTGGGTGGAGACCGGCAAGGGACTGAATCGAGTATGGAGAGAAAGAATGGTTCTTAAACAAAGCTCAGTTTATTCCACCATGCATTCTTAAGACAGAAAACACTTTGTAGCATTTCAGTTCCAGTATTCAACCTATGTAGAATATTTCTAGTGAAGGTAAAGGTTTCCCTTGCTCGAAAGCCAGTCAAATCTGACTCTGGGGGCGGTGCTCATCTCCGTTTCCAAGCCGAAGAGCCAGCACTGTCCGAAGACGTCTCTGTGGTCATGTGGCCAGCATGGCTAAACACTGAGGCACACACAATGCTGTTACCTTCCCAACAAAGCGTTACCTGTTTATCTACTTGCAGTTTCTTGCTTTGGAACTGCTAGGTTGGCAGGAGCTGGGGCCGGAGACAGGAGCTCACTCTGTCACGCGGCACTTGGGTCTCAAACTGCTGAACTACAGAGCTAACGGTCTGCAGCTCAGCGTCTTAACCTCTGAACCACCGTGGCCACAGAATATTTCTACCCAATGCTTAAAATAGTGCACCTGTATAAAACTCAGAACGTTCCAGACTAGACACCAAGGTCTCACATGGTGCTGTTGGTAGCCAGCCCTTTACCGTTAGTAAGCCAGCGATATATATCTTTCGGACGTACCTATCATAAGAACATAAGAACATAACATAAGAGATGCCAATGTTGGATCAGGCCAAAGGCCCATCCAGTCCGACACTCTGTATCACACAGTGGCCAGAAATACCAGGTGCCATCAGGAGGTCCACCAGTGGGGCCAGGACATTAGAAGCCCTCCCACTGTTGGCCCCCCCAAGCACCAAGAAGACAGAGCATCACTTGCCCCAGAGCCCCTATCTATCCCTTGTGGCTAATAGCCACTGATGGACCTCTGCTCCAGATGCTTATCTAATTCCCTTTTGAAGCCGTCCATGCTTGTAGTCGCCACCACTTCCTGTGGCAGTGAATTACAAGTGTTACTCACTATTTGGGTGAAGAAGTACTTCCTTTTATCCGTTCTAACCCGACCGCTCAGCAATTTCATGGAGTGCCCATGATGTAGGACTATCATGGATGCGATGCAGGCCAAACTAGAACTGACCAGAACTGAACCGATATACCAACCCAAATCCCTGACCTTTATCTCTGTGGTCAAGAAGCTCACAGGAAGTCAAGGAGAGCCCAAAGAAGCTAGTTTCAGATGCCCTCTCTGTTTTGATTCTGGTAGTGACACCACTAACTCCTGGAATGTATAAACATCCTCTTAGGCAAAAGTCACGTACAGGGTTATTGGCACTAGAAGGCCGCAGCCCCAGCGGATTCCTGTAGCCTCCTGGGAGACAGAAGCAAAGATTCAACTACGGAGGCTAATTTACCAAAGAAAGTATCATAGGTTTAACAGAGGACTGAGGCTCAATCTAGGCCCTGATTCCGTGACATTAGGCACTGGAAGGTACTCCTCTGTTAGGCACTGGAAGTATCCACGAAGGTGCTGGATACTTCCAGTGCCTACAAGGGTCATGCCTTTTGCCCATTATCTTCACAGTCCAAAGCACCCATTTTCTCCAGGAGAACTGATCTGTGTAGTCTGGAGATGAGCTGTAATTCCGGGGGATCCCCAGGTCCCACCTGGAGGCTGGCATCCCTCCTAAATGCCCATGTCTGGAACTTGCATGTATGGACAACTAACCCTGGCTTGGAGGACAGAGCTAAATCAGGAATAAAACTTGCAAGACAAACGAACCAACCCAGAGTTTCTTTAGCTCAAAAAACCTCTTGTCACGTACAGTAGTGCAGGAAAAGTCTCATATAGCTAAGCAGATATAATATATAATGACCAGTATAAAGATGAACAGAAACAGGCAACTGATAGTCTGTCCAAGTTAAGTTAAACGACTGTTTCTTGCTTGCTGCCTTTGCAGACAGCCAAATTCTCTTATCCACAAAGGTGCTGGATACTTCCAATTCAATCCTCTCACAAGAGGAATCCAGTTCCAAACGGATTGGTCAACACAGCGACAAGATTACAATCTGCACCCTGACAGACAGAGCCCCCATAATAACAATAGCATTGTAACAAGAGCTCTACTTATACCAGATTTGATTCCCTCCTTCCTAACCCATTTTGCATATGCAGAATTTCCTGTTTCCTTAGGCAAGGCAACCGGAAATTCTTATCCAGCCACCTAGCCAAATAAGCTGACTCACTAATTCAATTGAACAAAGTTAGAGTCCAGTGGCACCTTTAAGACGAACGAAGTTTTATTCAAAGTGTGAGCTTTTGTGTGCATGCACACTTTATCAGATACACTGAAATGGAATTACAGGTCATAGTTGTATATATAGGGGGGGCTTGTTAAATTAGCATGCAAAATAGTGGAAATATTTTTTAACAGATAAAAAGAATGGCAAGCTTAGTTTCTGGTTATCATTTGTTTGGGTTTAACTGGGGGGTAACATAGTTGAAGAGGAAGAGGAGGAGATTGGATTTATACCCCGCCCTTCACCACCCAAGGGAGTCTCAGAGCGGCTTACAAACTCCTTTCCCTTCCCCTCCCCACAACAGACACCCTGTGAGGTAGGTGGGGCTGAGAGAGCTCTTTTTCAAGAACAGCTCTGAAAGAACTATGGCTTCCCCAAGGTCATCCAGCAGGTGCATGTGGAGGAGTGGGGAATCAAACCTGGTTCTCCCAGATTAGAGTCCATGCACTTAACCACTACACCAAACTGGCTCTGTAATTCCATTTCATTTTCTGACGAAGTGTGTTTGCACACAAAAGCTCACACCTTGAATAAAACTTTGTTGGTCCTAAAGGTGCCACCAAACTCTAACTTTGTTTTGTTGCTTCAGACCAACACAGCTGCTCAATTCAATTACTCTCCACCCCTGCTTGGCTAAACAAATCAGTTCCTATGGAATCCCACAATGATGGAATGGGACTCCTTTCTTTGTAACCTGCCCTTGTAGTAGGAAGATGCCATAGAAGGAACCAGCTCTTAGACAACTCAAGTTGCTCTGAGTGAAGCTTTTGAACTCCCACCCCACCCTCCTGCCTCAAACCTGCAACACTGTAATGCACCCCACCCACCCACAGTACACCAGACTCAATTTTGTGCTTAGGTGTATGCCTGACGGTCACCCAGTATCCCTCCCAGAGAAGAGTCATT
>NW_015175376.1:517816-521967 GCF_001447785.1 Gekko japonicus | reverse complement strand
CTGAACCGGGTACATAACCGCACACCAACTGTGCAAAGTGCTGATTCTCGGGGAACAGAAGACAAAAGGTTAAAATGCCCAGCTGTTCGAGCAGTTGGATATCTTCCTAATCATCACTTAGGGGAGGGAAGTTTTCAATAAAATCTGCGGTGAACGAGGCAGGAGGAGGAAGACGCAGAATATATAGACACACGCGTGCCTGCATGTTTTAGCGTAGTGACGTTCCATCAACGACGACTGGAAACCGGGGGATATTTGTCACATTACGGGCTGTCCGTCACACGGAGAAGCTGGGGAGATTCCATGGGCTGCGTAAACAGATATAAGCAGAGCTTACATCTTGGAGGATAGAACTTAGTTTCATGATTATAAGGGCAAGAGTAAGGGTCTTGAGTAATCTCATCAAATTGCTACTCCTATAGGGGAAGAAGGCGCCACTGGAACCCAAGTTGCTGGCTTGGCACAGCCAAATTTGCCAGGTAGCGGCAAACAGGAAGTCACATGGCGGCTCACTGCTGAGACAGGAAGTGACGTCATGCTACTGCCGGACAGTATCAACAGCCCAGGCAAACAGATAGGGGGACACAGCAGGGAGGATTGGGAGAAGTAGGAAAGTTATCTGTCTCTGCAAAGAACCTATAGGAACAGACTACCCTTGCAACTGACAGGCAGTAAAACGCCCCAGGATTGGCCAGCCCAGGTACAGCTTTCTACTTGTGCCTAGCAAAGGAGTATCTTTTGCCCATTATCTTTGCAGTCGATTGTCAGCTATTGCTCTGGTTCCAGCAACTGATCTCAGGGTCCTTAAACAGAAGACTGTATGCTCCAGGTACTGATACTGGAACACATGCTAGGAGCCCTGGTGCTATGCCACTGTCCTTCCAAAAAAAACCCTGTCCCAATGAAAACTTGTAGCTGCATCTACCGTCTTGGACCAGTTCCATAGCTTGTAACACCTTTGAGACAGTTAGACAATTTTTTTAAAAAAATATCACACAGATATCTTTAGTCTTGGTGGTGTTAAGTGAATATCGAACTGAGAGGAATGTGGCCGTGCTTATAAAAAGTCAGACCAAGGGTCCATCTAGCTCGATTCTGTCTATTCCAAATGGTGGTGTCTCTCCAAGGTCTCAGACAGAGAAAGGTTAACATAAGAACATAACATCAGAGAAGCCAGTGTTGGATCAGGCCAATGGCCTATCCAATCCAACACTCTGTCACACAGTGGCCAAAAATACCAGGTGCCATCAAGAAATCCATCAGTGGGGCCAGGACACTAGAAGCCCTCCCACGGTTGTCCCCTCCCCAAGCACTAAGAATACAGAGCATCACTCGCCCCAAACCGAGAGCTCCTATCTATACCTTTTGGTGTAGTGGTTAAGAGTGGCGGACTCTAATCTGGGAGAACTGGGTTTGATTCCCCACTCCTCCACTTGCAACTGCTGGATGACCTTGGGCAAGCCATATTTCTGGCACAGCTGTTCTTGAAAAAAAGAACAGTTTCTATCAGAGCTCTCTCAGCCCCACCTACCTCACAGGGTGTCTGTTGTGGGGAGAAAAGGGAAAGGAGATTGTAAGCTGCTCTGAGACTCCCTTGGGTAGTGAAGGGTGGGGTATAAATCCAATCTCCTCTTCTTCTTCTTTTCAAGATCCTTTTACTGGGTACTGAACCTAGAACCTTCTGCATGCCAAGTATGGGCTTCATAACCCATGTAGATGCCTTAGATGGCACTAGTCCATCTGCTGGTGGTTGTCTATTCCGAAGGGCACCAGTTCCTCAGATTAAACGTCTCCTAACACCCACTACCTGAGATTGTTGAACAAGAGATGCCAAGAACTGAACCTGGAACTTTCTTCATGCACACTTTGTTCTTTGCCACTCCTTTACAGCCTTTCAATGTATCTGTATGAACACATGGAACCTTCTTATGCCGTTGGACACCGGGTCCATCTAACTCAGGGGTCCCCGACCTTTTTGAGCATGAGGGTGCACGTGGAATTCTGACAGAGAGTGGTGAGCACAGGAAGGAGGAGGAGAAGAAGAAGAGGGGGAGGAGGAGGAGATTGGATTTATACCCCACCCTTCACTTGGAGTCTCAGAGCGGCTTACAAACTCCTTTCCCTTCCCCTCCCCACAACAGACACCCCATGTGGTAGGTGGGGCCGAGAGAGCTCTTTCAAGACCTGCTCTTGAGAGAACAGCTCTGAGACAACTGTGGTTTGCCCAGGGTCACCCAGCAGCTGCATGTGGAGGAGTGGGGAATCAAACTCGGTTCTCCCAGATTAGAGTCCGTGCTCCTAACTGCTACACCAAGCTACACCACGTTGGGGACCATTACCTAGTTCAGTGTCATCTGCCTTGATTGACAGCGGTTCTCCAAGGCTGCTGGTAGAGGAAGGTCATTCCCACTACTTAAACTGGGGATCCTTTCAACTGGTGATGCCAGGGATTGAACCTGAGACCTTCTGGATGCAAAATGGGTGTTCTGCCACTGGCCTGTGGCCCCTCTCACAAATGCCCAGCCGTCTTACAGCCACATATAATCACAAATGATACGGTGTAGGGGGAAACTACGGAGGACATGGTGATGTCCAAGAAATCAACGGCCCAGTCTCACCCCTACTCTGTTCAGTTCTGATCCATGCAAAAAGGCAAAAGGACAGAAATCGAGTAAAACGTGAGCAAAAACTCCCCCCCTCCAAATAAACATTTGCGAGGAAGAAATAAACAACCAAACAATCGGGACTGTTTTTCTCAGTGAATAAGCGAGAACTTGATAGAAGCATAAAATATAATGACTGTCGGGAAGGAGAGAAATATGACAGCTGTCCTATCTACCTTTCTCCAAAACAACAGCAACAACAAAGAAGCAGGATGATATCCAAGCAAGCCAAAAGGCACCGTGGTTTAACAATGATAAAAATAAATAGCTCATTAGAGAGAATCCGACTACCAGAATCCCCCGGTGCGTAATAGCTGTTTGCTTTGGAACAGACCAAAAAAAAAGAAGAAAGCTTAAACCAAATTCTTTCCCACAAATCCTCCTCTCAGTTTCTCCTCTGGCCGGGTATATTTGTCTGCAAATGCAACAGGTATTTAAAGACGATATGTATCGTGATTTTGTTCAGGAGGACAAGGCCATGGAACTCTATATGGACTTCATCCTTTATGGCATTAAAAGCTAGCGCTGCCAGATTAACAACATTCAAACTGGTCACCCATTGGTATTTGACCCCCATACAATTACACCCTCTAAAAATCCAAAATGCTGGAAATCGTGTGGTGAGCAGGGAACATAACTATCATTGTTGGTGGTCATGTTATTACATTGCTGAATTCTGGCACAAGGTATTGAAACTGATTCTATGAATAACAGGGTATCCACTCCCTTTACGACCTGAGCCAACACTGCTTAATCTATGGGAAGGTATTCCAATTCCACAAATACTAAAGACCCTGATTGTCACATTATTAACTGCCATGATCACAGCAATAGCTTCAACGTGAAAGAACAAATCGGTGCCTTCGGTACTGTTATGGATGTGTAAGAGATGGGACTTAAATTTTAGGGAAAAAATTACAAATAGACTGTTACAACTTGAACATAAAAACCATCAGTCAACTTTAGTTGCCTGAAGTGGCCATCAGCCTTTCCCTGGGCGTGGAAGAAAGGGCCATGAGAACTAAGCACCGATGCAAACTTCCCTGCCCTCCCTTCTTGGGATCTGCCTACGTTCAGAAAATCCGCATTGCTGTCAGAGGGCCATCGAGCCTCTGCTTCAAAACCTCCAGAGAAGGAGAGCCCGCCACCTCCTCCCGAGGAAGCCTGTCCCACTGAGGAAACGCTCTAACGGTCAGGACGTTCTTCCTAATGTTGAGCCAGAAACTCTTCTGATTTCATTTCAACCCGCTGGTTCTGGTCCGACCTTCTGGGGCAGGAGAACACAACTCTGCACCACCCTCTATAGGACAGCCCTTCCAGTACTTGAAGATGGTTATCCTATCCCCTCTGAGTCTTCTCCTCTCCAGGCTAAACATGCCCAGCTCCTTCAACCTTGCCTCATAGGACTTGGTCTCCAGACCCCTCGACATCTTTGTTGCCCTCCTTTCTAAAAACACTTGGCGGGTACCGGGGAGGGTGTCAGCAGGA
>NW_015175376.1:495447-517628 GCF_001447785.1 Gekko japonicus | reverse complement strand
TAGCTAGCAATCCAAAACAGTCCCGTGGAGCCTGAGCAGTGGGTGTTGCCTTCTGACACACTTCCAGTGATGTCAGGGTGTGTGGCATATGCAAATAAGTTATGCTAACGAGTTATGCTAATGAGCTCTTGCACCTCTTTTTCTACGAAATGACCCCTGTCTACAGTCAATCACCCCATTGTGCAGCAATATCCACCGAACACAGGAACGGGCAATGAGTAGAAACATGCCGCGTATGAACTTGGCTGTCCAATCTCACATTGAAGCTGAGAAATGAAACAGGGCACATTCAAAATCCAACACCCTAAAACTTTAGTGGGGAATTTCCCATAATATATATATTTTTTAAAAAAAACAGAATCTTTGCAAGTTTTTAGTCCCACTCCGAACATCAAAATGAGCTCCGATTCGGAAGCTGAGATGGAACGGAAGTCTCAGCTCAGGAGAGATGGGAGGTCCCCACCTGAAGATCTCACACTGACATTTTAACTTGAGCTCGCAAATAAGTAAGTCTTTGTATGCTTGGGGAGGGGAGGATAACCTGCCCCCCCATACTTACTGTGGCTGTGGCTGAGACAGTCTGTGCGTTGGCGTCGCTTGCGTTTGGTTCGGAGTGCGTCTGAGCAGGCGGGTACATGTTTAACGTGTGCTCTGGGACTGTGGTCTGGCCTGCATAATCTGGGGTGGGGTGGGGGTGGGGCGCGGTGTACTCTGCTGGGATGCCGTTCTGGGGGGGAGCAAACTGGGCCGAGGCGTAAGGCTGTGCCATTGTGTCAGGAGGTGCCGTTGCTTCCTGGTTACCCTGCAGAGGAGGAGGAGGAGGAGGAAAAAAAGAAGAAGAAAAGAGAGGAAGGTTAAGACAGTTAAGGCTGCTCTACATACACTGAGAGCCGGTATGTTGTAGTGGTTAAGAGCTGTGGACTCCAATCTGGAGAACCGGGTTCGATTCCCCACTCCTCCTCCACATGAAGCCCGCTGGGTGACCTTGGGTCAGTCACAAGTTCTCTCAGAGCTGTTCTCTCAAGAGGAGTTCTCTCAGAGCTCTCAGCTCCTCCTACCTCACAGGGTGTCTGTTGTAAGGAGAGGAAGGGAAAGGAGGCTGTAAACCACTCTGAGACTCCTTCTGGAAGTGAAAGGCGGGGTATAAATCCAATCTCTTATTATTATTTACTTAATTCACACTTTGCCTTTCTTTCCAGAAGGGAACCACCATGGCTTACATCATTCTCCATTCCGCCATTTTATTTTTACTACAAACTCTCTGAGATGGGTTAAGAACACGAGAAGAGGCCTTCTGGATCAGACCTGTGGTTAGGGTTGCTGGCTCTGGATTGGAGATTTTGGGGGCGGAGCCTGGGGAGGGACCCCAGCAGTATATAACACCATAGAGTCCACCTTCCAAACCAACCATTTTCCCCCAGGGAACTGATCTCTGTCGTCTGAAGACCAGTTATAATTCTGGAAGATCTTCAGCAACCACCCGGAGGTGGGCAAGTCTACCAGTGGTCCATCTCGTCCAGCATCCTACCTTACACAGAGCCCAATAGCACCTTACAGATTTTCGGGGTATACATTTTTAAGAGTCAAAGTTTATATCCTGAGAATGTTGTGGGTCTCTAGGGTGCTGTTGGACTCAAATCCAGCTCTTCATCTGCAGGCCAACGGGGGTACTCTCCTGAAATTGTCTTCCACAGTGGCCAAACAGGCCAACAACAGGACATAGAGGTCTTCCCCTGATGTTGCCTATGGGTACTGAGTGTGGGTGACCGGTCCAAGGTCTCCCAGCGAGCTTCCATGGCAGAGTGGAGGTTCAAGCGTGGCTCTTCCAGATTCAAATCTGACATTTTAACCACTACGGCACATTGGCTACAGGTCACCCAACCCATGATCACACAGACTCATTCAGCCAACATTCCTCATTTGTATATCAGATTCTATCGAAGACGAGTTGGTAGGGGAGGCCACTCGTGACTGGACAATCAAGACACAAACTGCATAAACATATCACTTTGGTCATAACCAGTGCCTGAGTTGCGCTACCATCCACTGCTTCTGTTAATGGCGACAGCCTGCAGCTACAGGAATTCATGGCTTAAGCTCTACAAAAACCAGGGTGACCTGACATTTCCAGGTCTTATGGTGCTATCAGGAACACGGATTGTGAAGGCAGAAGGAAAACAGGAAGACCCAACATGAGATGGATGGACTCCATCAAGGAAGCCACGGCCCACAGTTTACATGAGGAAGGCTGTGAATGATAGGATGTTTTGGAGGTCATTCATTCATTCATTCATGCATTCATTCATTCATTCCTTGAGTCACCATAAGTCGGAAACCACACACAAACACCGTGCCATCAGCAGTGGTTTTGGTTCTTCTTGTTTTCAACACCATAATCGCTGGTCCTTGTATATCTCCCAGTGACATTTTTACACGATTTTTTAATGCCGCCAACACATTATCCATCATTTGCGCACCATTTAGATACAACTGATGCTAAAACATCGCTAAAGTATGTTAATTTTAAACGGGAAAGTTCCAGCACGAGGACAGAGGAAACCGTCGTGGAATGGAAGACTTGTGAACCTCGTTAAGGAAATAGCATTGAGTATATCTGAATGGAACTGAGCCACTTTTGAAACTCAGTCTCGACTGTAATGGGAGCCATTTGGACCAGTTATTCAAAACAGATTTCACTCCCATTGCTTTCAATGAGACTTCAGTTCAGGCTAAGTTTGCAGTTCTCTGCTTGCGTACACGGGGAGGCGGGCGCAGTCTGTCTGAAACAGAGCCCAGAGTCTATCTATCCACTGTGTACAGTGCTGTTTGATTTTTAAATTTTTTTTGGAAAAGGTATATATTTCATGGGGAAAATTTAGCATGAGAAAAGAGAATAGGGTGTGAAAAATAAAGAACCCGAGGACTTCCGGCCACGGCGGTGCGAATGGAGCGGGGAAGATAGCAGCTCGGAGGGAGGGGTGAAGGACGAGGAAGCTAAAGGAGCGACCGGTCCAAAATATAACTTAAGAGACAAAAAAGGGAACCTAGGGTAAGTCTAAAGACTTTTTCGGATAATACTTTAAAAGTAATATTAACCCCAAAAGGACACTATTAACATATTAATTGCTTGTTTTAACAGAGAGAGAAGAAAAGAAGATTGTCCAACTGCAGAAGAAGCTATTGACTTTAACTTTAATACTAAAAGATTAATATACTAATACATTAACATCACTCAACACTTTTCTTAACCCCTCTATACACCCTTCCTAATTTTCTGAATTGTAAAAGCAAAATTTCTAATAAAGAACCCGAGAGTCTGATGAAGTCCAGGGAGAAGCAAGATCGAAACCAAGGATTTCCAGGTCAAAACAGCAGGGGCGAGAACTTCAAAATCATCTTTACCACCCCCCCTCCCTGAACTTGAAGTGGCACGGATAAGCAAAGTTTTCTCATTTAAATATACTGATTGGGTGCACAATCTCTCAGGTACCTGTGTGTGTTGGGACTCTCTCTCTCTCTCCTTCTCCCTCTCTGCTATCAAGTCACAGCTGACTTATGGAGATCCTATAGGGTTTTCAAGGCAAGGGATATTCAGACGTTCCACTGCCAGCCTTTGCATAGGAGCCCTTGTATTCCTTGGTGGTTTCCCATCCAGCTGTGGACAAGTGCTGGCCCTGCTTAGCTTCCAAGATCTGATGAGATCGGGCTAGCCTAGGCCATCCAAGTCAGGGTGCCAGGACTCTTAGAGCCACACAATTGGTTAATAATACTGGGAGAACAGGTCGGGGACCCCCATTTTTTCCTCTTACCAGGTTTCAAGCCCACCAGCATGGATCTTGGACAATGCCCCACTGTGACGCTTAAAATTGTAGCTAACTCAGACACTGGAACAAACGTGACATAAGAACATAAGAACATAAGAGATGCCAATGTTGGATCAGGCCAAAGGCCCATCCAGTCCAACACTCTGTATCACACAGTGGCCAGAAATACCAGTGCCACCAGGAGGTCCACCAGTGGGGCCAGGACATTAGAAGCCCTCCCACTGTTGACCTCCCCAAGCACCAAGATGACAGAGCATCACTTGCCCCAGAGTCCCTATCTATACCTTGTGGCTAATAGCCACTGATTCAATGTAAAGTGACAATTCTTCATGACGCAGTGAAAGAACACAACTAATAACTTCCATTCTGCTAAAGAGAAGGGGAGGGAAAACCAGCCTGTCCGGCTCAATGGTCACCTGCTCCATCACCCGACTTCATCCTAGGCCAATCACCGTGCAGAATGGAAGCCCCTCCCCTTAGCCTAGACCTTGCAAGACTCCATCAGGAGCCAACCAATGTTCCCTCTAAGCTGTGGAGTCTTGTGAGCAAAAATCCTACTTTGTGAGCCCCTGGCATTAAAGTTGTGAGCAAACAATTTGGCTGCTGCAGACATTAGCTTGCTCTGGAGCCATCCTTGCTGAGCTAAGACAGAAATGTGTGAGCTGGAGGCTAAAAAACTGTGAGCTAGCACACACTAACTCAGCTTAGAGGGAACACTGGAGCCAACTATGATGAAGAAGGGAGGGTGCCACATCTTTGAGAAGGCATTAAAATTGAAATGGTAAAATATTCTGAAGTACAATTTCAAAGCGATCAGAAGGAAGTAGTTGGGTTAATGCACAGAGGTTCCCCCCCGCCTTCACATTCGTTACCGAAAACGAAACAGAGACATCTCCTCCTTCCTGTTCTACTTCTTCTACTTTGTGTTGTTTACCTCCCCTCCCAACTCCCACATGCTGAAGCAAACATGTCTAAGCCAGAAAGTTTTTAGTGGTGGTGCACTGCGAGAGTTGGACCCTAAGGAAGGCTGAATGCCAAAGAATAGATGCTTTTGTATTATGGTGCTGGAGAAGACTCTTGAGAGTCCCTTGGACTGCAAGGAGAGCCAACCAGTCAATCCTGAAAGAAATCAACCCTGACTGTTCCCTGGAAGGCCAGATACTGAAGCTGAAGCCACCAAACGAGAAGGGAGCACTCACTGGAGAAGACCCTGATGCTGGGAAAGACTGACGGTCAAAGAAGAAGGGGACAGTAAAGGATGAGATGGTTAGACATGAAATTGAGCAAACTCCGAAGCACGTCGGAAGACGGGAGGGCCTGATGTGATGTGGTTGCGAAGAGTCAGACTCGACTGTGCAACTGAACAACAACAACAAAACATGAAGGGGGCAGACCGGAAGTGGCGGGGCGGCTTCCCTTTCCTCCCCCAGCCTCCCCACTGCTGCAGAGGCTGGGAAAGGAAAGCGAGAGAGAGAATACATGCCTTTTCTCTTTCCTTCTGCCAGTCTCCTCCTTGAGGTGACGGGAAGGCTGGGGAAGGAAAGGGAAGCCACCCTGCAGCTTCTGATCAGTTTCACTCCCCACCGATCAGCTGTTAGGTTTAAGGGCTGATCCCAGCGGAGTAAAACTGACCAGAAGTGGCCCCGCGGCTTTCCTTCCCTTCCGCAGCCCCCCCCTCCCATGTTGGGGAAGCTGGGGAAGGAAAGGGAAGCTACCCTACAGCTTCTGGTCAGTTTCACTCCCCCTGATCAGCTGTTAGGTTTAACAGCTGATCAGAGGGGAGTGAAACTGATCAAAAGCTGCAGGGCAGCTTCCCTGGAAGAGCTGGCATGGCTGAGGAGGGGCAGGGTTAAGGGGTGCAGCACACCAGGGTGGGGGGGTCTGGCAACCTCCCTGGGTGGGTTGGGGCTCATCCGTGGTGGGGCTCTGCCCCCAAATGCCCAACTATGGCTACAGGCCTACCCAATGTCAAGTTTCAATAGCAATTACTGGAATGCGAAAACTTGATCAAGAGAGTACTGGAAACTGTACTAAGAAGGAATGGATTCCAGGTGCAATGTATCTGAAAGGTTTTTTATGCTACCTTGGGTTCTAAAGCAGATGTTACGGAGACCCCCACTGATTCCAATTACCAATGACAGCCGTTCGGCGAGCCTCAAATTAATATTGGTAGCATTTTTTTCTCTTAGTGCTAATTACAGCTAATATTTAATTAAGAGCCATGAGCTTTGGTAATATGTCATATTGGTGACTTCAGACTTAATTTACTTTACAAGAGTCGTTACATAACACACCTGTAATGGACTTCAAGGTGCACTAAGCTGAAAGGATAAGTGCACATGCGCATATACGCATGCGCTGTTCTCCACTGTTTAAACTGGTCATATTGAAAGGAAGATTTGTCTTCTACAATCTGCCCAAGTGTTTTTAGGAAGTAGGTGAGGCCGGGTAGAGCTTTTGCCCAGCAAGGCTTCTGATTGGCCATTGGAAATCTGATTGGCGGTGTGGATTTTTTTTAAGGTGTGACTTCGGCGGCAGCTGCCACCACGTCACGAGGATCTACACAGTGCTACTGAAGTTAAGCTGTGGCAATCATTTTGTGGCTGGCTCTGCCTCCTGCAGCAGCCATCTTGTTGCTGCGCCCACCATGCCGTGTCAGGATTCCAAACGTGCCTGCAGGCTCAAAAAGGCTGGGGAACCCTGGCCCAGTAACTCTTGGGAGGAGAATTCCTCACAATGAATTTTAGTAAGCTCACTCAGGCAATTAAAAATCCTTCTTCACCCAACTCTCATGGAATTCAACACAAGACATTGGAGACTGCCCATACTCATTCATTCATTCATTCATTCATTCATTCATTCATTCATTCAATTTATAAATCACCTACTCCTTACAATGTAAGGCTCTAGGTCAGGGGTGTCAAACATGCGGCCCGGGGGCCGGATCAGGCCCCTGGAAGGCTTCCATCAGGCCCGCAGTGCAACTGGCCATCTCCTGCTTCCAGTTCTGCTGCTGCTGCATCATAGCTTGCTTCGCCAGATTCTCTCAATCGCTCAGCCATTTCATGTTTTAACCTGGGTCCTCAACTCAGAACTCTGAGCCTGAGATTTCTGTGGTGAATGTCAATCAATCAAAAGTAGGTTTGTAGCTTACAGAGCTAATGTTTTAAGCATGGTTTTATTTTAAGTAAAAAAAAAAACCCTTGGTGTTTGTGTCCTTTATAAAGTTTATATCTCCGCTACTTGGCATTACCTTTTATGACACACATGGCCCGGCCCAACAAGGTCTCATTTATGACAGATCTGGCCCTCATAACAAATGAGTTTGACGTCCCTGCTCTAGGTGATGTACAACCATTTAAAACATAAAAACAACCATAAAAACATAAAAACAACCATAAAACATAAAAACAACCATAAAAACAACCATAAAACCCGAAAATCAGCTACGTCATCTCAGATGACGTCAAACATTCCTTTGTTGCCCTACTCTGGACTGCGTTGCGGTGTCGTGGGCGGGTAAGGAGAAGGCCGAGGCAAGGGTAGTAAAATGAAAAAAAGAAAAGGAAAAAAGGATTTGAAAAATTCATGGAGGGCATCGGGTGCAACTGGAAACCGTAGTGGTGGTAAAGGAAGCCCCGGTAGATCAAGTGGAAGAGTTAGGCAAGAGGGTTGAGTTGGCCAATGGGAACACAAATAGGAATGAATGCTCTTCCGGGGTCAAGAACAGAGGAAAAGAGGCCCCTGGTATATGAATGCCCTCAGATGCTTCAGTTTAGCAACAACGACCATGGTTGAAATTCTGTCAGGATGACCTGAACCCAAAGCAAACCCAAACGAGAACCATCAGGCCAATGGTGACCAAGGCACCAACACAACGAGTATCCACTGCTGGTCAAAGAAGAAGAAGAAAAAGAGGAGGAGGCGGAGAAGATTGGATGTATACCCCGCCCTTCACTACCCAAGGGAGTCTCAGAGTGGCTCACAATCTCCTTTCCCTTCCCCTCCCCACAACAGACACCCTGTGAGGTAGGTGGGGCTCAGAGAGCTCTGACGGAGACTGCTCTTTTTCAAGAACAGCTCTTGTCAGAACTATGGCTTGCCCAAGGTCATCCAGCAGCTGCAAGTGGAGGAGTGGGGAATCAAACTTGGTTCTCCCAGTTTAGAGTCCACACACTTAACCACTACACCAAAATGGCAGAACAAAGAAGACCACCAAAGAGGCCTTTGGTCTGCAACAGATCTTGAGTGTTGGGACAGCTGCAGAGCTGGTTTCATGCTCCATTGTGTCATTATGCCTGGCACCCCCGGGGAAAGGTCTGCAGGCAACGGTGAGCATGAGGAGTGGGAATGCTGGTGAGCGGACAAGGGAAAGACACACAAGAAGTGGGGGAACCATGCAGGTGGGTGCTAGGGAAGGCGGGTATGAGTGCCCGGTGGTGGGCAGAGGTGGGAAGGGGTGCCCTGGGAATTCTTTTGCCTGCCCCCACAAATTCTGCAACCAGCCCTGGGCAGCTGTATCCCTTTCTTCACCCCTCATACTTCCTAAATGCAGTCCCTTCCAACGCTCCCTCTAAGCTGTGGGGTCTTCTAAGCAAACATTCTACCTTGGGAGCGACTGCCATTAACGGTGCAAGTGAGTGGTTTGGCTGCTGCATACATTCGTTTGCTCCAGAGCCCATCCTTCCTGAGCTAAGACAAAAATGTGTGAGCCGGAGGCTAAAAAAACTGTGAGCCAGCTCACACTAACTCAGCTTAGAGGGAACACTGGTCCCTTCCCTTTATTGATAGAGAGGAGCAAAAAGAGAAGCAACTGGGATGTTATGGAGGATAAAAAATGCAGTAGTCATGCAGCCCTTATTTCCCTGGACTTGTGAGAGCCATTACAGGGTGCCAGGCAAAGATTCTCTCTGGGGTGGGGTTGCCAGCTCTGGTTTGGGAAATAGCAGGAGATTTGGGGGGCAGAGAGCCCAGAAAAGGATACATTTGGGGTAATGTGGGGTACAGTGGGGCACAATGCCATAGACTCCAGTTTGGTGCGCGGACTCTAATCTGGGTCCTCCTCCTCCTCCAAAGCAGCCATTTTCCCTAGGGGGAACGGACCTCTGTCACCTGAAGATCAGTCATAATTCCAGAAGATCTCCAAGTCCCACTTGGCATTTCTGAACCCTAAAAATGATATCAGCCAGATATTGGGCTGGACTAGCTCTGTGGATTTCCTGACTGACCAGGGCTTTTGGGCCCACTGTTTCCTCCATCTTGGTGACCCTGGTTCTACCAGACACGATTGATTTTTTTTTTTTGCTTGGGACACCAGCGTAGTCCTGGTCTGCTCCCGAGGGCGTGTCTCACCGCAGCAGGTGTTCTACAGTCCAGGCTAAAGAGGACACAGGGCACCATCACTTTCACACCAGGAGCTGGAACCGTTCCGGATTCATAAAGGCACATGAAACGTTTAACGTTCCCTCTCATTCTCGGCCTGGTTTAATACGGTAGCAGTTGGCAGTTAAAAGCATAAAGGATGGCAAAAATTCAGGCTGCCGCTAAGTGTTTTGGCCTCCGCTTTAATGAAATCCACATTTCAAACTCCAAAATATGCTTTACGTGGCAGTGTGTAAAATCCGCTTTATTGCTTTTTCCGTTTATATACGGCGAACTCTCTAAAGTTCAACACACAAAGAGTGGGGGAAAGCTTTCATTAAAACAGAAGGCACACACTTTCGAGAAACCTTCCAGACTGGTACAGTTTTAAAAACACCACCGTTTTAAATGAAGTATACAGAATGTCTCGCGTATCCAATTTAATCCCCCCCCCTCACCAGCATCGTTTCATCTGTTGCGCAAAGCTTTTATAATTAAGAAATTGTGTGATAACTGTCAAAACATACCGAGCCACCCCTGTTATGTTTGCACACAAAAGCAAGCGGTAAAAAAACTTATGTCATGTTCTCCTTTCAACACACATTTTGCAAAACTAAACAGTATTTATTCATTTCTTTGGGGGGGGGGGACAGGACAGGGTGGGATGGGGGGGGGAGAAACACCCTCCCCCTTTATGACTGCTCACATTTTAAAAGCCTGGCTTGCTGTTTTATTGTTGGTTTTATATATTTCTTCTCCCCCTCTTTTGTATACGCTGCTTTTTTGGCAGGAGATATTTCACATCCTCGGGGGGCGGGGGAATAGAAAAAATATTCTGCATTCTCGCTGTAGTTAAATGAGCCGAACTGCATTGTATCCTCCGGTCATGGAAACAAAGAAGTAATATGCAGAGAGAGAGAGACTCTAAAAAGATGGGTAGCTGTGTTAGTCTGTAGCAGTAGAAAAGAACAAAAGCCCAGTAGCACCTTAAAGACTAACAAAATATGGGGAGGAGCTTTCGTGAGTCACTGCTCACTTCTTCAAGAAGTGGGCAGTGACTCGCGAAAGCTCCTCCCCTGCCACAGATTTTGTTAGTCTTGAAGGTGCTACTGGACTCCTGCTCTTTTCTCTCTCGCACAAAAAATGTACTCTGTTAACCTGTTGGTTAGAACTGCTCTGTTCAACCCCCTGGCTGCAGCGCGGGGGGGGGGGAGACAACTGAGTATCTAGTCTTCTGAATCATTTACGAAGCCAAATATGTAATAGGATTAAGAGATTAACACGTGGTGCAGGACAGAAGAGGCAAATCGCAGAATCAGAGCTATGGAATGTTTGCGTCCAAACACAAAGATACAGAGACTCCAACGGGCACGTGGGTTCTGCTACATAAAACGAGTCCCATCTTGCTCTGATCATAGGAAGCTCAAGGGTTTCGGTGGGCCAAATGTCCTCCCATGGGCCCTATCGATCCTATTTGTGACATACAAATGCACCGAATCCCCTCTATGCAGCATTTCTGATGATGGGGACAGCTGAATGTGTGCAGATGCGTACACTGAAATTTGGCCAAATGCAACCAATAGGGCTGGTGTTCTCTGCCTTTCTCCCTCTGTGTGTGTGTATCGCCTGTACACTGATGGTCCCTCTCACACATATATGTGGACCCTTGACATCCGTGGTCCCAGGGCAACCACCCCTTATTCCCACTGGGAAAAAGCAGAACTGCTAGGGTTGCCAGCTTCCAGGTGGCGGCTGGAGATGTCCGGGAGTTACAATTGATCTCCAGGTGGCAGGGATCAGTTCCCTTGGAGCAAATGGCTACTCTGGAAGGTGGACTCTAGGGCGTTATGGCCCTCCCCTCCCCAAACCCCCCCTTCCTCAGGCTCTACCTACCCCCAAATCTCCAAGTATCCCCCCCCAGCTGGCAACTCTAAGCTCTGTCCCGACTTCGGGAACGCTCTCCATTTTGCAGTGGAGGATCCTCAGACTCACCTAGAACAGGACTCGATTTACTCAGTACAAGATAGTCCCTGAACATACAGAGATTTGGTTATACGCTGAAATCCCAAAGAGATTTGGACTGGGGAGCCCCGGCCTACCCCTCCGGAAAAGCCCATGGCCGCATTTGCGACGTGCCTACAATGGAAATATAACACCAGTTCCAAACCAGTTTAAGGACCAAACCAGAGATAACAGCAGGGCTTTTTTTTTGTAGAAAAAGCCCAGCAGGAACTCATCAGCATAATTGGCCACACCCAACAGCAGAAACGCATTAGCATATTAGGCCACACCCCTGACAGCACAGCTCATTAGCACATTAGGCCGCACCCCCATGTTACCAGAAGTGTGGTCATCCAGCCACACCACCTTTTGCTTGTTATTCTATTTACCTTGTTTTTGTAGCAGGAACTCCTTTGCATGTTAGGCCACACACCCCTAATGTAGCCAATCCGAATGAGTTTCTGCTGTTGGGTGTGGCCTATTATGCTAATGAGTTCCTGCTGGGCGTGGCCCACTCAGGAGCCAGCTGGAACTCCGTTCCTGTGCGTGCCTGCCCAAAAACAGCCCTGGATAACAGCAGCAGCCATTATTCTGCTCGGTGTGTCTCTACACCATTCTCGTAAACCAGAGATGTGGACGTCTGATGTCTTACCATCAGAAGGGTTCCATGCTGGTGAGAAAAGCCCAGCCACCCCACGTTTTCCTCCCCACGGTCTTTTACTCAAAACCTGTTTTCTCCCCCAGGTTGGCTCCAGAAGCAAAGCTAGCAACTGTGGAGAGAGCAAAACAGGGTTGCCAGCCTCCAGGTGGGGCCTGGAGATCTCCCGTTTTTACAACTGCTCTCCAGCTGACAGAGATCAGCTCCCCTGGAGAAAGTCGAAGACGAGAGATCACGGGACAGGCTGAACTTTTAGATTAGAAACCTCGGTTAATAACTGATAGTATGCACCCGAAGCAGTCTTGAAAGAATTTCAGAGGGCAGCACAGAGTTGCTTTTCACATAACCAAATGATGTACGCTAGAAAGGAAGAGGGAGCAGCAAAAAGTATAAAAGGGGGAGTTGTTTGAGGGGTTTTTTTTCCCTTTTAAAAAAATACTCTGATCTCTGTTTTGGGTACATTCATAGTCTGAATGGTGAAATTTTTAATGCCTTTTTGTATATTTTCTAGTGTAAGGTCTCATCTGATGAAACCTTGAGTGAAACAGTCTATTGAGCGCTGTACCATCAGAAAAACCTGAGACCAATTTACTTCAAAGAAAACACCTTTAATGATTTGTCACTCACTGGATAATTAAAGAAGATATATCTTTCTCTAACAGGGCTTCATTATCATATCACGGGTTTTTTTCCTCACAAAGTTCCCCCTGGAGAAAGTGGCTGCTTTGAAGGGTGGATCCTATGGCCTTGGACCATGCCGAGACCCCTCCACTCCCCAAACCCTGCCCTCTCCCGGATCCGCCCCCACAGTCTCCAGGTATTTCCCAACCCAGACCTGGCAGCCCTAGAGCCAAAGTGGGGAAGGAGCCACTCCCCTTATCTGTGGGTCCCTTTTGCGGATCGAATTCTACCCTCGCCACCTACATTTTTTTTTAGAAGATTAAACAAACCCATGGGCCTTAAGCGCTGCAAGATCCGGGAATAGATTCGGAATCCCCAACAAACCCGGTCCTCCCCTGTCCACCAAAGGCAAACTTCAATATGTGCAACACGGGCCCACCTTTCAGCTGGGGGGGCAGACTTGTGAGCTTGCCAGGCAGGAGAAAGGCTGGCCGGATCTTTAGAGGCAGGCCGGAGCAGGGTAGGGGAAAAGAAGGTGGCCAACAGTGGGAAAAGCTTGGCTCTTCACTCTGTTGCTCAGACTGCAAAGCCAGGCCGGAATGTTAAGCTGGAAGTGGCCACATGAAGCCCCTTTGGACACCCAGAGAGTCAGGAAACAGCAGTGCCTCCAGGCAGTGTTCCCTCTAAGCTGAGTTAGTGTGAGCTAGCACACAGTTTCTTAGCCTCCGGCTCACACATTTTTGTCTTAGCTCAGGAAAAGGATGGCTACAGAGCAAACTAATTTGTGCATCAGCCAAATCGCTCGCTCACAACTTTAATGCCAGCAGCTCACAAGGTAGGATTTTTGCTCACCAGACTCCACAGCTTAGAAGGAGCAGTGCCTCCAGGTGCTTTGGGATACCCCACTAGCAAGCTAATGGCCTTTCCTTTAGCCATGATAACAACACAAGAGGACATAACAGAAGCTATGTTAGATCAGGCCAGTGGCCCATCCAGTCCAACACTCTGTGTCACACAGTGGCCAAAGCCCAGGGGCCATCAGGAGGTCCACCGGTGGGACCAGAATGCCAGAAGTTCTCCCACTGTTCCCCCCCCAAACCACCAAGAAGACAGAGCATCACTGCCCCAGACAAGAATGTAAGAGAAGCCTTGTTGGATCAGGCCAATGGCCTACCCAGCCCCACACTCTGTGTCACACAGTGGCCAAAAATACCCAGTGCCATCAGGAGTCCCACCAGTGGGGCCAGAACTCCAGAATCCCTCCCACTGTTGCTCCCCCCAAGCTCCAAGAAGACAGAGCATCACTGCCCCAGACATAAGAATGTAAGAGAAGCCCTGTTGGATCAGGCCAATGGCCTATCCAGCCCAAAACTCTGTGTCACATAGTGGCCGAAACCCAAGGGCCATCAGGAAGTCCACCAGTGGGGTCAGAACTCCAAAAGCTTTCCCACTCTTCCCCCCCCAAGCACCAAGAAGACAGAGCATCACTGCCCCAGACAGAATGTTCCATCTATACCTTGTGGCTAATAGCCACTCGTGGACCTCTGCTCCACATGTTTATCCAGTCCCCTCTGGTTAGTATTTGGATGGGAGACCACCAAGGAATACCAGAGTTGCTATGAAGAGGAAGGCAATGGCAAACCACCTCTGAACACCTCTTGCCTTGAAACCCTTATGGGGTTGTCATAGGTCAGCTGTGACTAGATCCCCCCCCCCAAAAAAAGGAAAGGAAATAAAAGGGCGCATCAGCACTCACACAGCGCCTCTCTATAAATTAAATGCATGTTATCTTTTTTAAAAAAGAAAAACCCGAAATGGTTTCCGTGTTCTTATTTTCTGCTCTCGTGTTCGTACACCCAGGGAAATCTTCCAGCAATGATTCCCCGCCGCACATTTTGTTGTATGCACGCTGCAAGTTAAGTGCGCCAACGCTTCCCTGTTTAAAGGACCTTTAAAGGACTCTCGAGGTGGTCCCCAAAACGATTAAAACTTCTAATTAAATCACATATCAGAGATGAAGGCTAAGGAGGAGATATGGGGAGCCCCAAAGAATTCGTCTTGACGGCCTGTCTGTCACGGGCTGTCACCAGGCACAGACATTCCGAGGCGAGGAGAGGAACAGAGCCCACGAATGCTTGTTTACAGATGTCCCATATTCCCCAATAAAGGGGAGGGAGAGAGAGAGAGAGAAACACCATTAACTCTGTCATTAAAACTACATTCTAGTTCAAACAGACTGGCAGACGGGTTGTATACATGCTCACTTGGAAATCTGCGGCACTCTGTTCAGGGAGGTCTGTTGTTCACTGAGAGGGCACTGGATGCTGCTAAAAAGGAGACCATTTCCTGGTTTAAAGCGCTGCTAAAATCTGCCAGGGGAAAAGTCAGCAACTGATTTGGGTTGTCTGCCTGCCTGCCTATCTATCTGTCTGTCTGACTATCTATCTATCTTTTTTTTTTCCTGACTATCTATCTTGTGAGAACCATATGTACATACGTGCTGTCAATTCATGGCCAACTGATGGTAACCCCAGCCAGGGGCTTTCAAGGCAAGGGAGAAGCAGAGGTGGTTTTGCCATGGCCTTCCTCTGCAGAGTCTTCCTTGGTGGTCTCCCTTCCAAGACTTATGGCAACCACAGCAAGGAGCTTTCAAGGCAAGGGAGAAGCAGAGGTGGTTTGCCATAATCTTCCCCTGCAGAGTCTTCCTTGGTGGTTTCCCATCCGAGACATATGGCAACCACAGCAGGAGACTTTCAAGGCAAGGGAGAAGCAGAGGTGGTTTTGCCATCACCTTCCTCTGCAGAGTCTTCCTTGATGGTCTCCCATCCGAGACTTATGGCAACCACAGCAGGAGACTTTCAAGGCAAGGGAGAAGCAGAGGTGCTTTTGCCATGGCCTTCCCCTGCAGAGCCTTCCTTGGTGGTCTCCCTTCCAAGCACCGACCCTGCTGAGCTTCTGAGATCTTATGAGATTGGGCTATACCATGCCGCCTTCCCTCCCTGTGACAACCAGTTTTTCACCATCAAGTCACAGCTGCCTTATGGTGACCCTGTAGGGTTTTTGAGGCAAAGGTGTTTTGCCATTGCCTGCCTCTGTGTCGTGACCCTGGTGTTCCTGGGTGGTCTCACCTCCAAATACTAGCCAGGGCCGACCCTGTTTAGCTATTGAGATCTGACAAAATAGGGCTAGCCTGAGCTATCCAGGTCAGGATATGACAACTGACCAAATGACCAAATGAAAGCAACTCACTTGAAGCTGCCTTATACTGGATCTGATCATTGGTCCATCAGGGTCGGTATTGTCTACTCAGACTGGCAGCAGCTCTCCAGGGTCTCAGACACAGAAAGGTCTTTTACATCACCTAGCACCTTTTAACTGGAGATGCTGGATTTGAACCTGGGACCTTCTGCACACCAAGCAGAGGCTCTTCCGCTGAACCACAGCCCCTCCACAAGATCATAAGAGACCAAGGACCTTTTTCCTGCTTTTGTGACATCTGCAGGCATTTTACCAATCATCACCCTCATCTAAGACCTATCTGCATGCCGGCAAGCTACAGACCACACACCAAGAGTAGGGGCGAGGGATGGTATTCTTTATAGGCCCAAAAGTAGCCAGCATGGCTAGCTTACATGCATGTTTCATGCACATTTTCCTACATCCAACAGCTGGCCTCCAAGCCAATCACAACATCTGAGAATGAAGACGAGCAACGGCTATCAGTAATACGCAACCCAGAGGATATCCCCAAAATCAGCGTGCACACAGACACATACAGACACACACACACAACTTTTTGGTGATGCTTGTACATGTGGACGAAACGGAAACTAAGGAAGGGAAACTCTTCTGCAGAAGAAAAGGAAACTTCCTAGAAAGATCAAGAGTTCATTTCTTCAAAGGCTAAAAAAAATTGTGGCAGGGGATGAGCTTTTATGAATCACGGCTCACTTCTTCTGAAGAAATGAGCAGTGACTCATAAAAGCTTCTACCCTGCCACAAATTTTGTTAGTCTTTAAGGTGCTACTGGACTTGTTCTATTCTGCTGATACAGACAGACTAACATGGCTACCCATCTTGATCTACCTAGAAAGATGACATGTGGACAAACGGGCTGATGAACTAACGTTTGTCCAGGGCTCTTTTGGCAGAAAAAGCCCAACAGGAACTCATTAGCATAACAGGCCACACCCAATAGCATGTTAGGCCACACCCCTGACAGCACAGCTCATTAGCCTATTAGGCCACACCCCCATGTTACCAGAAGTGTGTTCATCCAGCCACACCCACCTTTTGCTTCTTATTCTGCTTACCTTGTTTGTTGTCAAAACCCAGGGCTTTTTTTGTAGCAGCAACTCCTTTGCATGTTAGGCCACACACCCCTAATGTAGCTGTTGGGTGTGGCTTATTATGCTAATGAGTTCCTGCTGGGCGTGGCCAACTCAGGAGCCAGCCGGAACTTCGTTCCTGTGCATTCATTCCTGCCCAAAAATTTGTCATGGATTTTAGCCGTTCATAGTTAGTGAAGCAATGTTTGCAAACTGAAGACCCACCACAAACTTTCAGGAATTCTGATGTGGTTCATGGCTGTTCACGAAAAACACGAACCCCGAACCGAATTGCATTTTTGTGGTTTGTGCCTGTCCCTACTGTTTAGCATCACTATAACAAAAGGCAGTGACAGTCAAGGGGCACACCTTTGATGTGGACAGGATGAAGAGGAAGAGGGGGAAGCGGGAAGGGAGAGGAGGAAGGAGTAGTGTGCAATAGAACACACAAATAAATGAAGCTGCCTTCTACTGAATCAGACCTTCGGTCTATCAAAGTCAGTCTTGTCTACTCAGACTGGCAGCGACTCTCCAGGGTCTCAGGTGGAGGTCTTTCCCATCACCTCCTACCTGAGCATTTCTGGGGACTGAACCTGGGACTTCTGCTTGCCAAAAAGGTGCTTCACCTCTGAGCCGTGGCTTCTCCTCCCCTGAGATTCTTTGT
Organism: Gekko japonicus; assembly: GCF_001447785.1. Taxonomy (NCBI): domain Eukaryota; kingdom Metazoa; phylum Chordata; class Lepidosauria; order Squamata; family Gekkonidae; genus Gekko; species Gekko japonicus. Next base: position 500,171 of record NW_015175376.1, on the reverse strand, counting down.
GGGTTTCCCACTTGGAGCTAGACGTACGTACAACCAGGCCTGAACTGAAAGCAAACCATTAAAACCCGCCCTAGCATCACTGACCTCGCTTTCAAGGTGAAACAGAAATGATAGGGCAGAGAGACAGATTTTTCTTTTTTGGACATCCAACAACTGACAGTTGTACAAAAAGCAGAATTTGGCACAGCTGGGGAGACCGACAGAACAGGAATCTCCTTATCTGGCTATGGATGTTTTTTTCAACACCTACAAAGGATAAGTTCTTGTTATTTCCTTGCCTGGAAGAACAATTGCCCTACATCTGAGGCCTTTTGACACACACGGGGATTCAGATGGTTTCTGGAAGGCTAAGCACTTTGCCAGTGATGTCTTCTACCCCAAAGGGACAGGGCGCTTCCTCCTTTGGAGTCGCACACTGCCTTCCTCTCTTTCTGTCTCCATCACGGCTGCATATGCACCCTGACCCACTTAAAATATGCCACTTCATCACTTTCTCGCTACTAAATGCTGTCATTTCAAACAAAGATGAGATATCCTTGGGGGGGGGGGAGATGAACCTTCCCCCTCCCCCTTTGGCTTCCTCACCGGCTCTTTGCATCATCAAAAGTCGCCTGGGACTTTTCCAGGAAGGTTGGCAAGTAGTGTTGCTAGAACACCTCATGTCAAATTTCGCGGGATTGGAGGTTTCCGCTCAGGTCAAATATTTGAGAGGAGGAGGAGATTGGATTGGTACCCTGCCCTTCACCCGAAGCCTCAGAGCGGCTTACAAACTCCTTTCCCTTCCTCTCCTCACAACAGACACCCTGTGTGGTAGGTGTGAGGCTGAGGGAGCTCTGGCTGAGAACTGCCCTTGAGAGAACAGCTCTGAGAGAACTTGTGACTGGCCCAAGGTCACACCAGCAGCTGCATGTGGAGGAGTGGGGAATCAAACCCCATCCTCCCAGATTAGAGTCCGCGTTCCTAACCACTCCACCAAACTGACTAATGTGGGATAGAATGGAATAGTGGCCTTCTGCATTTACACCCAGTCATGCCCATGTGATGCTGTCCCATCACAATCTCAGGCTACAGAGGTTAGTTCCCCTGGAGGAAATGACTGCTTTTGAGGGTGGACTCTAGGACATCGTACCCCATTGGGGTCCCTCTTCTCTCCTCTCCTCCCCAAACCTGCCCTCCCCAGGCTCCATCCCCAAAACGGACATCTGAAGCTGCTTTATACTGAATCAGACCCTGGGTCCATCAACGTCAGCATTGTCTACTCAAACTGGCAGCAGCTCTCCAGGGTCTCAGGTGGAGGTCTTTCCCATCACCTGCTACCTGGTCCTTTAAACTGGAGATGCCGGGGATAGAACCTGGGGCCTTCTTCATGCCAAGCAGAGGCTCTTCCACTGAGCGATGGACCCTCCTCCATGAATTTCCCTACCCAGAGCTGGCAAGCGTCAGTACCACCCCTGGTGAATGCGACTAACCTGTGGAGACTGATCTCGTACGACTGGCTCAAAGAAACAGAGCTGATTAAATCCTACCACCCAAAGAGCTCAGTCCTCCAAGACGCGGTGGATCGCCCGACTACATTTCAGTCCAGAGCCTCCAAAATAACACGCGGAGAACGCCTCCATGTAGACCGCTGTGTGGAGGACATCGACACCTCGCCCAGAGACAAACACAATGACAAGTGTCACTTCACGGGCACAGTTTGCATACACAGGGTGGCCAAATTCTAGTTTCTTGTTACCCACCAGTGTTCTGTCGTTTGGCACCAAGGACTGGCATCTGTCAATGTGGCTGTGCCGAGTCAGATGTTTCTTCCTACGTCTATGGTGACACTCCATCTGAAGGGTTTCACAGACCCATCCTAAAGCCAGAGTTACACCCTTTCAGACCCACGGATGCCAAAGAACTTAGTAGGAAGCAACTCTGTTTAAGACTGCACTGTGAAGATTTGACGGGATCGGCCTAGGCTGGGCTATCCAGGTTAGAATAACGATAAAGAAGAAGAGCCAACAAGAGATGGATTGAATGAATCCACGTAGCCTTCAGTTTGCAAGACCCGGGCAAGGCTGTTAATGGCACAGTGTTTGGAAGGACAATAATTGGGCAGTAGGCTCAGGATGGACGAGAGGAAAGACTACTTTACACGGAGTGTGATTAAAATGAGGAATTCGCTGCCAGAAGATACAGTGATGGCCACAGGAATAGACAGCTTTAAAAGGGGGTTAGATAGATTCATGGAGGATAAGTCTGTCAATGGCTACTAGCCATGGTCACTGAGGGGAACCTCCACATTCAGAGGGACTAAGTCTCTGAATCCCAGAGCCAGAACCAGGAGGCAATATCGGGTGAAGGCCACGGCCTCTCTGCCCTGTTGTTGGCCCTTTAGAGGAACTGGCTGGCCACTGTGTGAGACAGGATGCTGGACTAGATGGACCACTGGCCTGATCCAACAGAGCACTTCTGATGTTCTTATCAGGGGGAAGGCCTCAACCTCTCTGCTCTGTTGTTGGCCCTCCAGGGGAATTGGTTGGTCACTGTGTGAGACAGGGTGCTGGACTAGATAGACCCTCCCTGGTCTGATCCAGCAGGGCTCTTCTGATGTTCTTACAGGGGAAGGCCTCGGCCTCTCTGCCCTGTTGTTGGCCCTCCAGAGGAACTGGCTGGCCACTGTGTGAGACAGGATGCTGAACTAGATGGACCACTGGCCTGATCCAACAGAGCACTTCTGATGTTCTTATCAGGGGGTAGGCCTCAACCTCTCTGCCCTGTTGTTGGCCCTCCAGAGGAACTGGCTGGCCACTGTGTGAGACGGGATGCTGGACTAGATGGACCACTGGTCTGATCCAGCAGGAGTCTTCTTATGTTCTTGTCAGGGGAAGGCCTTGGCCTCTCTACCTTGTTGCTGGACCTCCAGAGGAACTGGTTGGCCTCAATGTCAGACAGGATGCTGGACTAGATGGACCACTGGTCTGATCCAGCAGGGCTCTTCTGATGTTCTTAATAATTCACAAGGTTGGCATAAATCGGAAGCGATCTGATGGCACTTCACACACACACAGTAGGCAGAACGCATTCCACAGTATAATAATCCACGTTTATTCCTACCGGCTAAATCTGGTGCCTTCCTCTAACACAAGGATCCTTCTCTGGAGAAAGAGCTATACAAAGACTCCTTTGAATGGAGGAAGGCTTCACGCTTAGCGGAACGGAGTGGTAGGATACAGTCTTTTTATACCACTTTCCTTTTCTTCCAAAGAAAACCCAAGCCAGCTAACAAAGAACAGTTACAGACAAATAAGTGAAAGGGTTCCTGGAAGGGGCTTTGCCATACACCTGTCTTTCTTGTACAAACAGCCACACCATTCTAGAACATGAGTTTCAAAAAATCCGCACATCTACCAAGCACAATGGGGGTCTGTGCTTCTATTCCCTTCCTAGGTGGGCAAACTCCGAGCGTTGCTGGCTGAAAGGTGATTATCGGGAACGGTCTCCAGGGCCGGCCTTTCTGCAACGCACCACATTTCAAAGTGTTTTGGTGGGAGGAGTAAAATGGGTCTGCCTGCACCTGGCCCAGAAAATGTTTGCAACCAGATGGGATCGATTTTCTCTTCTCCACCAGGAGTTTGAAAATCCATGTAGCTGCGGTTGGAAGGAGCCAAGTCTTTGATGCAAAAGCCGGCTAACTTCTTCCTGCACGTTCACTCGGGCCTGTTAATCAGCACCAGAGCTTTCCGATATCTCAGTTTTACATTTGAGCTGAATACTGAGATTCCGACAAGCCGAAATATTCGGCAAAGCGGGTCGGCTCCCCCCAAATCCACCTACACTCACAGGGATTCAGGGATACACACCCGTGATTAGGTTTCTAGTACATTTTTAAAGTTGGTAAACAGAAGCTGCCGGGACTGAGAGTCTGTGGCTCAGTGGCAAAGGATCTGCGTTGTGTGCAGAAGGTCCCAGGTTCAATCCCCGGCATCTCCAGTTAAAGAGGACCCGGCAACAGGAAATGTGAAAGACCTCTGTCTGAGACTCTGGAGAGCCGTTGCCAGTCCGAGTAGACAATACTGACTTTAACAGACCATCTGATTCAGTACAAGGCAGCTTCATGTGTTCACGAAGAGCCAGTTTGGTGTAGTAGTTAAGTGCACAGACTCTAATCTGGGAGAACCGGGTTTGATTCCCCACTCCTCCACTTGCACCTGCTGGATGACCTTGGGCAAGCCATAGTTCTGTCAGAGTTGTCATCGAAAGAACAGTTTCTCTCAGAGCTTTCTCTGCCCCGCCTACCTCACAGGGTGTCTGCTGTGGGGAGGGGAAGGGAAAGGAATTTGTAAGCCACTCTGAGACTCCGAGTGAAGGGCGGGGTATCAATCCAATCTCCTCCTCCTCCTCCTCCTCCTCCTCCTCTTCTGTCAGTCACAGTTCTCTCAGAGCTCTCTCTGCCCCGCCTACCTCACAGGGTGTCTGTTGTGAGGAGGGGAAGGGAAAGGAGTTTGTAAGCCACTCTGACTCCTTTGGGTAGTGAAGGGCAAGGTATCAATCCAATCTCCTCCTCCTCCTTCTTCTATGTGTTCCTGATTCAGCTTGGGATTTTTGGCGTGGAGAGCACTGCAGGATGACAAACGACTCCAGAGGGGCATGGGCATCTGAAGTTGGACAAACAATGCGGAAGAGAGGGTACTAAAAATCCACACCATGGCCTGTGAGTGGACCATGAAACAGGCATTCCT
>NW_015175376.1:418683-495370 GCF_001447785.1 Gekko japonicus | reverse complement strand
GTTCCTCGGGTGACCTTGGGCCAGCTGCTTTTTCCGAGTCTAACCTTCTTTGCAGTCTTGCCGTGATGTGAAAACTGAATAGAGAGGCACTGCAAACGCTGCCCCGAGGAAGGGCAAGATTTTTTTTAAAAAAAAAAAACGCAAATGAATACATAAAATAAGCTGAACCTTAAACATTCTGCCATTTGACTATCTGAAGCGGAAATTAAACATCTGGATGCGGGGAATTTGCTAAACAATTACATTTTACTTGATTGCTCAGCAAGGAACTTGCCAGTTCTTTGCGAAGTTTAATTTCACCTTCAACTAGAGGTGAAGTTACACGAGTCAGTCGCTGATGGCTCTCCGGTCTGTTTTTAAGGCGCATTGCACAGAGAAAACCCTCCAGAGGATTGTGCTGTTATTGTTACTGTTTACGGAAGGGCCCTCTGTATCTGGTGGGGGGGGCAGCTCTGGGTTGGGAAATTCCTGGAGATTTGGGGGTGCTCCCTCCCAGGGCTTTTTTTGTAGAAAAAGCCCAGCAGGAACTCATTAGCATAATAGGCCACACCCAAGAGCAGAAACGCATTAGCACATTAGGCCACACCCCTGACAGCACAGCTCATTAGCATATTAGGCCACACCCACATGTTACCAGAAGTGTGCTCATCCAGCCACACCAACCTTTTGCTTCTTATTCTGTTTACCTTGTTGGTTGTCAAAACCCAGAGCTTTTTTTGTAGCAGGAACTCCTTTGCTTGTTAGGCCACACACCCCTAATGTAGCCAATCCTAATGAGTTTCTGCTGTTGGGTGTGGCCTATTATGCTAATAGGGCTGCCAAATGCAGCCGGGGGGCGGGGATTCCCCCGCTTCGGCGCCCCGATTCCCGGCGCGCCGGAATCGGGGCCCGGGGGAAACCCCACCCCCGCGTTCGCGTCACCGGAAGTGACGTCACATGCTGGGGGCGGGGCCACGCCATTTGAGGGGAAAACAAAGAGTTTTCCCCTCAAATGGCTGCCACGCGAGGAAGAGGACGACTCCCGGACGGGAAGGAGCCTCCCCCGCCGGTGACTCAAATCGATTTGGCAACCCTATATGCTAATGAGTTCCTGCTGGGCGTGGCCAACTCGGGAGCCAGCCGGAACTCCGTTCCTGTGCGTTCCTGCCCAAAAATAGCCCTGATAGAGGGAAGAAGAAGGAGGAGAAGAAGAAAAGTAAGAAGAAGTAGAAGAACTGGATTTATACCTTGTCCTTCACTGCCCAAAGGAGTCTCAGAGCGGCTTACAAACTCATTTTCCCTTCCCCTCCCCACAACAGACACCCTGTGAAGTAGGTGCGGCTGAGAGAGAACAGCTCTGAGAGAACTGTAACTGACCCAAGGTCAACAGCTGCCTGTGGAGGAGTGGGGAATCAAACCCGGTTATCGCAGATTAGAGCCCTCGCTCTTAACCACGACACCAAACCGTGAGGTTGGCAAACTCTTGGAGGTTGGGCAAGCCTAGCATGGCTTCAGAACCACCTTCTTTCCTCAAAAGCTGCACGCATGGGATGAAGGAAGAGGGGCACCCTCAAATGTGTGGCGCGAGAGGTTTGGGGTCCAGGTTTGACTACAGCTTCTGGGGGAAAGGTGAAACTTGAGTCCAGTGGCATCTTAGAGAGCAACCCCTGACCTGGAGACCCCGGCTGGCCCGATCCCATCAGTTCTCAGAAGCTAAGCAGGGTTGGCCTTGGCTAGTCTTTGGAAGGGCGACCTCCAAGGAATACCAGGGTCATGATGCAGAGGCGGGCAAGGGCAAACCACCTCTAAAATGTCTCTTGTCTTCAAAACAAGCCTAGCTCACCACCTAGTGGTACATCAAACTAAAAGAGCTAGAACTTCTGGCTGCCAGACAGTCTTAGGATCTCCTGACTAATCTATACACAATGCTGTGTGGCAGGGGCCATTGGCCTGATCCAGCATGGCTTATCTTATGTTCTTATGTCTGGGGCAGTGATACTCTGTCTTCTTGGTGCTTGGGGGAAAACAGTGGGAGGGCTTCTGGAGTTCTGGCCCTGCTGGTGGACCTCCTGATGGCACCTGGGTTTGGGCCACTCTGTGTGACACAGAGTGTTGGACTGGATGGGCAGCTGGCCTGATCTAACATGTCTTCTCTTATGTTCTTATGCCTGGGGCAAGGAGGCTCTGTCTTCCTTGTGCTTGGGGGTCCACAGTGGGAGGGCTTCTGGAGTTCTGGCCCTGCTGGTGGACCTCCTGATGGCACCTGGGTTTGGGCCACTCTGTGTGACACAGAGTGTTGGACTGGATGGGCCACTGGCCTGATCCAACATGGCTTCTCTGATGCTATTTAATTCAAGGCACTTTCATGAACGAAGTAATCTTTGTTTGCACAGAGGAGAAATAACAAAAGTCCATGTCTCCGTCCATGTGGACCCCAACCCCTTGCCCCTTAGTTTTGAGTGTGGTTATTCAGAGGAAAGAATATGTTATATGCTCCGTAACTACCCTTTTCCTACTTGTTCCACAAAAAACCCCTACTTCCCTCTGTTTTTTTAAAAAAGAAAAGCTAATTTCAACAGAAAAACATGACTCACAAAAATCCAGCCCAGCCCTAAACTAGATGCATTGAGGTCTGAATCAAATGAACGTCTTGGTTCCAACTTATCCTCTCCCTCCCCAATAAATAATAAATAAATCAAATCCTTTTTTATGAGGGAGGCACAGGGCTGTGGGGGGGGGGGAGAACCCCTTCTCCTAATTACTCTTCTCTTCTCTTGGGGATGATGTTAGAAATAAAACAGGATGAAATCAAAGTCTTTCCACAAGGTCCTGAACTGTAGCATGCTTTTAAAAATTGTTTCACTTTGTCCATGGTAGAACTTAAGGTTGAAAAGATAAGGAAGGTTGTAAGTATAGCCTGTTTTAACCCTAATTGGGGGGGTAGGGTTTCTGACCAATGCTCCCTCTAAGCTGAGGAGTCTTGTGAGCAAAAACCCAACTTTGTGAGCTACTGGCATTAAAGTTGTGAGCTGCTACATTTGGCTGCTACATAAATTAGTTTGCATTGGAGCCATCCTTCCTGTGCGAAGACAAAAACGTGTGAGCCGGAGGCTAAGAAACTGAGCTAGCTGACACTAACTCAGCTTAGAGGGAGCACTGGTTCTGACAGCTCGGGGGTACACCAATGCTCCAGATGATCTCAGGTTCAAACCCTAAATCTCCAGAGGGTTTTTTGGGGGGTGGGTCTAACAACAATTAATTATTGTGCATAGTATAGCCAGGAGATCCTAAGATTGGCAGCCAGAAAATCTAGCTCTTTTAGTGTTATGCACCACTAGGTGGTGAGCTAGATTTGTTTCTTGGGCTGAGAGAGTTCTGAGAGAGCTGAGAACTGATCTAGGGTCCCCATGTTGTCAAGTCAAGGTCTTTCACATCACCTATTACCTGGTCCTTTACTGGAGATGGTTGGGATGGGAACTTCTGAGTACAAAGCAAAGGCTCTTTCACTGACCCATAGCCCCATCCTGAAGCCTGTACTCTGTACTGACATCCTGTATGGTACTTCTGTTAAAAAGAAACAAATGTGGGAAACACCAGATCACAGACCTCCCAACAGTTCAAGTTCATTAGGTTTTGGGGTCATGAATCAGGAAACATCCTCTTTCGCCACGCCACTCATCATGTTCCCAACCTTAATTACGACACACACAACTCATAACGTTGACAACCTCTAGTGTGACTCCCATTCATCTGGCCTTGGAATACAACCTTCCTCCTTCTCCTGCTCCCCCTCCCCTACGCTGTTCGCTCCCCGTGTCCTTCCAACTCCCCCGCCAACCCCCATTTACCACCAGTCATAGAAATCTCCTAGCCTCCAATTTAGGAATAGCTCTTGCGCCCGAACATTTTTTTTAATACATTCTAATTTGCACTTCATTTGCTGAACACGCAGTCTGTTGAATGGGGCTGCTTCGCTTCTGTATGCAAGCAATTCCTGGCGATGGGTAGGTGGTGGTGGGGGGACAGAATTCTGATGAGCTATTGCCACGCCACAAAGAAATTGATTGCTTGTAGGTATTCAATCAGGGGGGGAAATGGTCTTATTTTAAATATTACAATTGCATTTCATGGTACAGCACTTGTGTCAAGTTAAATTTAATCATATTAGCATTTAGGAGGGGGAAAATAATATGAAGATATCCCGAATACCTGCTCGTCTCACTATGCCAGAAGGGAGAGTATATGGAGCCTTCACTTTTATTTAATAATCTGATGTCTGTATTAAACAATTTGGGTACGCAATATATCCCTGCCACAAATCTATTCTATTGATTGCCTTTTTAAACGCATGACAGGAACTTGTGACCTCGTGGCTAGATCAAAAATGTGCCCGGGCAATTATGACTCTTTGGGAAATGGTTCCTAAAACAGGTGGCGCGTGGCATCCCTGTGAAGCACAGACCCGCATATTTGGGGTACAACTAATTCATCGGGGAGGGGAGGAAGGTAATCTTCTCCCCCTTGGTTGACCTTCCTACCAAAAAAGAGGCATTAATTTAGGTGAGATGTGCTAGCTAAACCAAAGGGACACATCAAGTCGTCTTATTAACCCCTTCCTTGAATAAGGAAGAGAATTTTCGAGGGCAATGGTATGGAAATCCTAAACATGCTTACTTGATAAAATAGCCCCTGTGTTAAAGGACACGATTTCTCAGTAAATATACCTAGGGTTGCCCTGAGCTAGATCAATCAGATCTCGGAAGCTAAGCAGGGTCGGCCTTGGTTAGTACTTTGACAGGAGACCACCAAGGAAGCCCAAGGTTGCTATGCAGAGGCAGGCAATGGCAAACCCACTCTGTTATCCTCTCACCTTCATCTGGTTGGGCCAGGCTGGTCCGATCTCATCAGATCTCGGAAGCTAAGCAGGGTCGGCCCCGGTTAGTCCTGTGATGGGAGACCACCAAGGAAGCCCAAGGTTGCTAGGCAGAGGCAGGCAAGGGCAAACCACCTCTGCTATTCTCCTGCCTTCACCTGGATGGACCAGTTTAGCCCTGTCTCTTCAGATCTCGGAAGCTAAGCGAGGTCAGCCTTGGTTTGTACTGGGATGGGAGACTACCAAGGAGTGCCAGGGTCGTGACGCAGAGGCAGGCGACGGCAAGCCACCTCTGAACGTCTCTTGCCTCGGGTGGCCTGCTTTCCCACCTTCCTAGTGCTGGAGCGAATGAGAAAGGAAGACGAGAAAAGATTGGCTAACAAACGCAGGGCATTTCCTCGAAGGAAAGGCCCTCTCCTCAGCTGCAGTGCAGATGTGCCTTCCTGGGGATTCTAACATGGCAAAGTGGAACACTCCTCACTCGGTGCATGCGTTTTGTGTTTGACACACAGAGATGTGCATATATGGAGAGAGATGACAGTATCCTCTCTGGGGTAGGGGAGGGCCGAGACATTTTGGTGCCCCAGGTAAAGGTAAAGGTTCCCTTGCCGGAAAGCCAGTCGAATCCGACTCTAGGGTTGCGGTGCTCATCTCCGTTTCAAAGCCGAAGAGCCAGCGCTGTCTGAAGACGTTTCCGTGGTCATGTGGCCGGCATGAATATAAATAGTGCCCTCTGGTGATCAAAGCAAGCCTGAACTCTCCCCCCGAAGTCAAGATAGCTAAGCTGAGGCTACCGTGCTTGGGTCACATTATGAGAAGACAAGAGTCACTGGAAAAGACAATGATAGGAAAAGTTGAAGGCAGAAGGAAACGAGGAAGACTCCTTTCCCTTCTCCTCCCCACAACCGACACCCTGTGAGTTCGGTGGGGCTCAGAGAGCTCTGACAGAAACTGCTCTTTTTCAAGGACGGCTGTGCCAGTACTACAGCTTGCCCAAGGTCATCCAGCAGCTGCATGTGGAGGAGTGGGGAATCAAACCCGGTTCTCCCTGATTAGAATCCGCGCACCTAACCACTACACCAAACTGGCTCTCTGAAGACCAACAAAGTTTAATTCTGGGTATAAGCTGTCATGTGCATGCACACTTCTTCATGAAAGCTTATGCCCAGAATTAAACTTGGTTGGTCTTCAAGGTGCCACTGGACTCAAAGTTTGTTGAAATGCTTAAAGGACATTGCGTCTCCCTGGACCTTGGGCCCTGCCAAGACACCGCTTCCTAGACCAAAACTATTGTTCCACCCTCCCACACATATATTCCCTTTCTTCCATCAGCACAAAATCTGTTTCCTGTACCAGTTGCAACTGTACCAGTTTGGTGTAGTGGTTAAGTGTGTGGACTCTAATCTGGGAGAACCAGGTTTGATTCCCCACTCCTCCACTTGCAGCTGCTGGAGGACCTTGGGCAAGCCATAGTTCTGGCACAGCTGTTCTCTCAAGGACAGTTCTCTCAGAGCTCTCTCAGCCCCACCTACCTCACAGGGTCTGTTGTGGGGTGGGGAAGGAGTGAAGGGCGGGATATAAATCCAATCTCCTCCTCCTCCTCCTCTTCTTCTTCTTCGGAGCTTTTTCCCAGACAAATGGATCTGCCAATCAGAGAACTGGTAAAGCTTCTCAGCAGTCTCTAATTGGCTGTTCCATAGCCAGCAGCCCTGAGCTCTATAATCCAAAACACAGGATGAGTTGACTTTTTTAAAGCATGTGCCACGAATTCACTTACAACTTTATGTCGACCTTATGAATTCATTACCTCCAAAATGTCTTACCACTGACAGCTGTGCTAAGGTCTTGCGATCTGAGGGCCATGGATTCCATGGTTCTTTCCGCCTTTTCCTCCTGTCCTTAACTTTTCCTTGTGTTATTGTTCCAGTGAGTCTTGTCTTCTCATAAACGTAGCAAGACATATTCTACCAGGACTCCCGCTGTAGTCACCCGCAGTGCTGTGGAGCAGGTTCCATGCTTTTCCACACTACGGGCGTGGATGAGGAAGAGCTGCCAGAGCTTGCAGAAACCGCAGCTGGCCCCTCTGAAGCAGCAGAGGAGGATAGCTGGCAGTTGCCTGCAACAGCAGTCTTCACACGTGGCCCAGAAAAGGGGGAAGCACTGGAAGCTGAAAGTCCTCCTGACTCACCCCCACATGTGACTCGTTTAAGGGAGCGACTGCGGCCAGACTTAGCAACCAGGCGATGAGAGGCCAGGCTACAGGGAAGACGCTTGGCCAGCCCAGAGTTCTAACAGGAGCCTGGCCGATCGTGCAGCTGGCTAACTGGTAGCAGCATTTAACTCCACACTCTGGCCAGTACCCTTTGTGGAAGCAACGAGTCAGCTTCATGCTGCTCGTATCCACTCTATCATGCTGCTCGTATCCACTCAGCTCTTGCACTTAGACCTTCGGACCTCCTGGCTTTGGACTTGGCTCTGTGTTTCTGGCTCCTGACCTCGGCTTGGCTTTGGACTTTGGACTGTCTTCTTGGCTCCTGACCTCGGCCTGTTCTGGACTCCCTCTGACTGGCACCCCAGCCCGTGACAGACTGGCTTGACAGAGCCACTCCTGGAAATCTCTTTACTCCGGACTTCTGCTGAATCAGGACCAGAGGACATCAAACCAGCTGGCCATTTCCCTGCCTCTGATATGATAGAGAGAGAGAGAGAGAATGGGCCAGGTTTTGAGGAAACCAGAAAGACGTTCTTCGCACAAAATGCACATTTTGGAATGGTAAGTCGGGAGGCCGAAAGGGAGCAGAAGAAGGATGGAGAGGCGATGAAAAACACTGGATTGTACCCCGCTTGCTTGACAAAGGATTATATTTTCTGCTTTTCAGGAAGTCCAGGAGTCCCTTTGCTCTACAGTGAACCCAGTGTTGATAGGATAGGAAACACCTGACCAGCAGCTCACATAATGCATCTGTTACTAGATAGTTTCAGTTGTTGTGTTGGTCTGCAGCAGGACAGCTAGACCTGAGACCAGCAGGACCTCAGAGGCCGACAAAGTTTTCGTAGGGTTGCCTGGTCTTGTCGATGTGCTGGAGGGGGGTGGGAGGGAGCATTCTGGGAGTGGGGCGGGGCTCCGTGACACAATGACATCACGGGAAGTGACATCATCACATTGGGGATGTTGAATGGCGACACTGGTTTGATGGCAAAACTCTACGGCGAAATTGTCCTCAAACCATAGAGCTTGGCCCCATAACCCAGAGCATTGCCACGCAACATCCCCGATGTGATGACATCACTTACGGGCGACATCACTGCATTGGGGGCGTTGCCCGGTGATGTCACTGTTTGGGGACAGGGTTTCCCCTGCTGAACAGCTGGATGGTGGTGGGCAGAAGCCCTCCAAACTAGGGAACTCCTTTCCAGACATGGGAAATGGCAACCCTAGATTTTCAGGGCATTGAGCTTTTGAGAATCAGATCTCCAACCTCCTCAGGAAACAATCCCTATGCAAAAGAACCTCCTCAGGAAAGCTCCTCCATTAGCATGTTCACAGCCTGGGGAATTCCCACCAGATAATGACTCAGCCCTACCCCACCTTCCTGAGTAGATATAAATTACCTGCCTACCATTCTTCTTCTCACCTTGACACAGAGAGGACTCCGTCTTTCTGTGTTATACCTCTGAGGATGCCAGTCACAGCTGCTGGCGAAACATCAGGTCCTACAATGCCAAGAACACGACCATACAACGCGGAAAATCTATTACAGCTAATCAAATCTCCCTTCGTCAGATATCTCGAAAGCTCATACCATGGAAGTCTTGTTGGTCTCCGAGGTTCTACTGGCCTCACATCTAGCTGTTATTGGATGTACACGACCCATCCGGGAGCATAGGTAGCTGCATCTGAAACGAGGCTGGGAGAGTATTTCTCCAACCCTGTCTGTGGGGTCCCCTGCCCAGACTGGAAGACTGAGCAAAGCCTGGAAGTGGAGCGGACAGAAGGTACTACTCCTCTGGCCACCAAGGAGAGTGCTTCTAATATTTACACCGGGCTTGGCTAATCTGGCAACCTCCTACTGCCGGCTAGGAACCGTTCCAAGTTTTTCGTCCCTGCTGTTTCAGATTGGCCGTCCCAGCTTCCGTTTTGCTTCTCGCTTGTTCCGACAGAACTCGCGGACCTTTATTCCCGTATCGCTTTCTGCTTCCTCATATGGACACTTTCCCATGAAACATCTGCATTTTCCAGTGTCGTTGGTCTCAATAAATCATAGAATCATAGGGTTGGAAGGGGCCAGACAGACCATCTAGCCCAACCCCTGGCCAATGCAGGACCAGCCTAAAGCATCTCTGACAAATATTCATCCAGCCTCTTCTTGGAAGCCTCTTTGGCACTCTACATATGCATTATGTAAGCTGCATGTACAAATGCCATATGGATTGTGTGAAGAACTGCACCCCCCGTTGGTACCCCTGCACAAAATGAATCTTTAAAACTCTGAAATGCGGAACAGAGAAACTGTTGTCAGAAACAGAATGCGCAAAGAACTGAAATCAGGAACATTCAGCTTATCCATCCCTATTACCTTCACAAATCCCATACCTTTAAGTCTGGAGCACAACGCAGGGATGCCATCCTCCAGGTGGGACCTGGGGATCCCCTGGAATTACGGCTCATCTTCAGACTACAGAGACCAGTTCCCCTGGACAAAATGGATGCTTTGGAGGGCGGACTCTGTGGCACTGTGCCCCACTGAGGCCCCTGTCCTCCCCAGGCTCCACCCCCAAATCTCCAAGAGTTTCCCAACCTGGATCTGACAACCCTAAACACAAACCACCCTCGGTAGGCCCCAGTACCAAGGCCTGACGTTCTCAATTAAGGTATCCGAAACCTCCGGCAGGGGAGCAGGTTTGCTATTGGACGTTTCAAGCCTTCTCCCGTCTGCCTGCACCAAGTAATATGTCAGGAGAATTCCTTCCTGACATACTAAATTTCTACACGCAGACAGTAGTTGTTCCTTTTCATTTTTTTTAAAAAAGTAGGAAAATATAGTCTGAAGCAGCACGGTTTGTTCATGTCTTCCTCACGTGAGCGTGCCGCCCAGGTGTATCGCGTCGAAGGGGGAGGGGAATAGCTTTCTTGATGGTTTGTTCATGTCTTCCTCACGTGAGCCCAGGTGTATCGAGTCGAAGGGGGAGGGGAATAGCTTTCTTGGACTGTCGGGGCATGCCCTAATTGGAAAGAGGCGTTTTCGGTTGGCATCCGGCAGCAGAGGCCTTTGCTTCCTGCCCAGACGCTTCTGCAATGCCAAAAAAACACCATTTAAAGTTAATATCTCTGAGTTACAGCCAGAGGCGTTCGGGGGCCAAATTCTACTTTTGGTGGAATAATATATAAAATAGTTGTGGTTTTTTTGCTAAAGGGGAAGAAAACGGGGAGGGGACGGGTGTTGAGGATGTTCACAACACACGTAGGTGTATGCACGCAGATTTAAAAAAAAAAAAACAGAACAGCACGTAGGTTGAAATTGGACAGGCGCTAGCGAAGGAACGCTATCAAAAATAGATATGTAGGAAGGCTCTTCTACTGCCAGAGTTATCTGAGGTGCATACCTGGGGAAATAATCCACAATTCTGAAAATAGACTCGTTGCTTTGTTGGGGGGGGGGAATTATCAAGTATCTACCCTTCCAAAAAGTCCCATTATGAGAACCATCCTTGAATTGCTCTCCAGGTGTTGATTGGCAGCGATTTGGAACCTCGTCTCCGTTCTTCCGACCCAAATACCTCCATTTTGATGTAATAAATTAACCGATTTAACTAAATTTTTAATATCTTTCTTTCCCCTCCTGACTTGAAGAGGCTTTACAATTCCAAAACTTGAAAACATCCAAAGGACAATTAAAAAAGAAAAGAAAAGCTAATCCTCCTCTCCTGTACAAAATGAACCTGTGATCCAGTGCTCTGTCGTGTTTTCTCAGACAGAATTGACCCCATGAAAAATAATCATGTTTTTAGGAACCTAGTGTATCATTCAAGTGGCATTGTATGTCTGCGGCATGTATAAATGTACATTGTATGTGTATGCTCACTGTGCATTAAAACACTGTAAGAGGCAGACACAATAGCTCTACAAAGCCAACAACGAGAAGCAGAGATGTAAAGAAGTCTTAAAAATCCCCGTCTCATACAGTGAAACGTCCTTATACCAAATCGGATCATCGGCCCATCAAGTTAGGTACTATCTATTCAGACTGGCAGTGGCTCTCCGGAGTCTCAGACTCAGGTCTTTCCCATCACCTACCACCTGGTACTTTCAACTGGAGATGCCTGGGATTGAACCTGGGACCTTCTGCCTGATAAAATCAGAGGCGCTCCCACTGAGCCACAGCTCAAGTTTCAAAATTGGTAAAACAAGTTTAGGTAGAAGAAGAAGTCATAGTAGTTGTTGTTGTCGTGGTGGTGGTGGTGGTGAATCTATTTATATCCTGCCCTTCAGTACCGGAAGGAGTCTCCGAGAGGTTTACACTCTCCATCCCTTTCCCCTTCCCACAACAGACACCCTGTGATGTAGGTGGGGCTGAGAGAACTCTCTCAAGAAATGCCATTGAGAGAAGAGCTCAGAAAGAACTTATGACTGACCCAAGGTCACACCAGCAGCTGCATGTGGAGGAATGGGGGAATCAAACTCGGTTCTCCCAGATTAGAGTCCACACTCTTAACCGCTACACCAAACTGGCTCTCTGTTCAAGGTTGCATTTGCCCCCGGGATTTTCACTTCCAGAGCAACTGGAAGAAAATTGCTTGACGGTACCTCCTGGCCTCTTGAAAGAAGTCAGGTTGGGCACCAACTCTGCCCCACACGCCTTGTCCCTCCTTCCCCAAACATTGCCCCCCTCAAGTGCTGAGGTGGCCCATCAAAGACTCTCTCTTCAGTGCTGCAGTCCTCATATGACCCCATTCCCACTTCTTTTCTTAAAAAACTGAATTTTATTCACTTTTCCATTTACAATAACAAATATTACCAACATTATACAGGATACGTGTACGTCAACTTAACCGCTCAAAAGAGAACATTCTGTTCTTCATAAACTTAGTATTAACATATTCTCAACATTTACCACAGATGAAGAGTGTCTATTACATCTGGTATTATCTCTTGAGAAACTAGGTAGGATATGATAGGTAGCCATATACTAGTAAATTCACTATACCCGCCATTAGCTTTGGTTGGTTTCATTATGTCTGATATTTTTTCCATTATATATAAATGCCGTAACTTCTTACCCCAGAAGTTTAAGGTTGGTTTACTTTCTGATTTCCATTTTGATGCTATGGTTGTTTTTGCTGCAAATAAGAGTAAAGCAATTCTTTTTTCTTTGTATATGAGATAAATCCTTTTCATTTCTAAGGTTTAAGAGTACTGATTCTGGATTCTTATGCATGATTCGTCCAGTCATACATCTGATTTCCTCCAATATTTCATCCCCAAAAGATGTGACAACTGGACATTTCATCCAACAGTGTTATGTAAATACCATTCTCTTTGCACTTCCTCCAACAGAGAAGAGAAGAAGAGATTGGATGTATACCCCACCCTTCACTACCCAAAGGTGTCTCAGAGCGTCTTACAAACTCCTCCCCCTCCCCCTCCCCACAACAGACACCCTGTGAGGTGGGTGGGGCTGAGAGAGCTCTCGAGAGAAACTGCTCTTTTTCAAAAACAGCTCTGACAGAACTATGGCTTGCCCAAGATCATCCAGCAGCTGCGAGTGGAGGAGTGGGGAATCAAACCCGGTTCTCTCAGATTAGAGGCCGCACACTTAACCGCGACACCAAACTGGCTCTCAAGGAAACAGAGGAAACTGCTCGGGTGCAGAGAAACACACAACCGCGAACACACCCCTGGCCTTTTCAATCTGTCAGAATTAAAAAAGAAACCCCAGAGGGATTGGATCTTGTGTTGGGGAGCCCCGCCTGCCCAGTTTGGCTTGTAGGGCGGGGTCACCCATTGTGTGGGCCCTGCGCTTGAGAACTGTTCCCGCTGATCGGGTTCCAGCTGTGCGAGGCTGCTGGGATTCTGATCGGTGCCAAGAATCCACTGCTCACTTCTCCACCGGCTGACAGACGGAACAGGGGTTGTTCACGTTCGACAGTGACATGCTATGAGATTAATAACAGACTCTCCTTTCCTGATGTGACTTGGCTGCCATTAAGAGTCGAGAGAGAGAGAGAGAGTGAACTGTTTTGCTAACGCTGCCACACACAAAAAAGTAAAAAGAGGGCTGAAGGAGAACGAGCTGTGAAATGAGAACTAATATTCACGGAAGATGACATCTGCCCTCGAACGGCTAACAGTGAGTCAATATTTTCCCATCTAAGACTGCCTCCTTTGTATGCTTTGGCAAGCTTACTGTGCCCTTACTGTTGATAAGGCTAGCAGAATATTCACTCGGGGACTCTTATCCCAGCAGAGAAGCATCAGAAGGGAGAGGCACCTATAGAATATGTGTCTCTCCTGTTAAGTCGCTCGCTTAACAAAGTAGTCGGAGAGTGATTCAGCAAACATTCAGCTTTATTCCACAACTTGAACACAACTCCAACACGGATCAACGTCTGATAGCCAGAACAGCTTTTACATGGCAGCTGTCCTGCTTTTAAACTCTCCCGGCTAATGTAGCCACGCCTACTGTACATTTACCAACCAATAAGGTTGCATACATAAGCTTATTGAATACATTACATCTCCCACCACTGTGGAATGCATACAGAAGCCCCCCTCTGGGGGAAACTTGGATGCCGACTGTACCATCAGCACACATGGGGATGTCTGAGAAATTGTGGGTGGGAACCTTTGAGAAAGTTGAAAGAGCGACAGAGTCATTGATACAGATTCATACGCACTTGCACTGCCACATGGGAACCGTAGTTTCATCTCGTCAGACGTAAGCATGCACAGTGGATCCTGCCAACACATTGCACAGATGGAAAAGCAACACATGTAGCTAATTTTTACCTGGTGAATGACCTGCCCAGAATGCCATTTGGGAACACGTGACCCAAGCAAGCAGGTAAACTGGGGGGCATGCTTCAGTACTGGTTATCCCAGCTAACCCCTGCCCTTGTTACTGACACTGCACAGGTGGAAAAAAAATTACATTCTTTTTTGGAGTTTTGAAGATGCAGCCTACCTTTGTGGCATATATTTGAACATTGGTTATTGCTGGGCAATAGGCCCGTAGCCAGGATTTTATGGCTTGTGGGACAATTTTTTTTCTGATGGGGCTGAAGTTCTCAGTGCAGAACGAAAAGCCATATAGCCAGTAGAAAGCTGTTACCAGGATGGATCTCTAAATTGCAAGCTGTCAACCACTTTAGATGACAGTTTTCAGCTGCTGCAAGTTAATCCCTTCTGCCAGCCTAAGCAACAATTCTGATAACAAGGTGGCAGGTGGGGTGTGTGTGATGACTTCTGTAGTCAAGAAAGCTAACACTTAGGCAAAAAAAACACCTCCCTTAAAGGAGGCCAGTTTCTTGACACAGAGTTAAAAGGTATCCTAGAGGTCACCCACTCCAACCTCCTTGCTCAGTGCGAGAATCAGTCAACTACAGCCCCCCCAACTCTGCTTAAAGGAGTGCACACCTTTAAAATGTTTTAAAATGATTGTGGGGCTGTGCCTTTTAAAAAGCCCCCCCCCCCCCAAAAGCTCCACCATAGCTACAGGCCTGCTGGGCAACAACAACAACCTTTGTAGGCTTTCTAGGGTCATCCAACTGGCCTCTTGGATGATGGGATACTAGAGCTGATGAAACCACTCTGATCCAGGAGGACTTAACTATGTGACATCACTCCTTATTTTTAGGTGGGCGATCCAGTGGGATTATTCTGTTCTGCTTGCATAACACCAGGAATGCCTCCAGAAAGTCCCCAAATTTCGCCTCCAGAAGCCAAGAGGTGAGTCACCGTTTCTCAGCCGTCTGCCCACAAACATTCCCACGGGCGAGCCCTCGATTCTCGCCAGATGCCTCTGCCTTTTCAGATGCAAATTAAAATTAATTAAAGGTGAAACAATGCAGACGCCACTCAGGAGGGCAAGGTAAGCACAGATGGTCCACGCAGCAGCCAAACACGCAGCGCAACCCCGAGGCGGAATCTACTGCCTCCCAGAAACCCACCCAGTGAACCTGGGATAACACAGGAGAGAAGACCGAGAAGCGGTAAACGCGCCCTGGAAGAGCCGGTTTATCAAATCTCAGGATGCTCAAGGTACAGGCAAAAACTTTTGTGCCACCAAACAAGGTGAGCTGAACCTATGCATAGTTCTTGGAAAACAGGTAGGCTTTGTAAGAAGAAGCAGAAGCAGAAGAAGAAGAAGAAGAAGAGATTGGATTTATACCCCACCCTTCACTCGGAGTCTCAGAGTGGCCTACAAACTCCTTTCCGCTCCCCACAACAGACACCCTGTGAGGTAGGGGGGGCTGAGAGAGCTCTTTCGAGAACTGCTTGTGAGAGAACAGCTCTGACAGAACTATGGCTTGCCCAAGGTCATCCGGCAACTGCATGTGGAGGAGTGGGGAATCAGACTCTGTCTATACAGGAAGGGCGGGGTACAAACAGAAAATAATAAATAAATAAATAAATAAATAAACCCACTTTTCCCAGAGTAGAGTCCACGCTCTTAACCACTATGTCAAACTAGCAGTCCTTAGGGGGGGAAAGCCACATCTGTCTGATTGCCCTCTCTTGCCCTCACTGTTCAATTAAAGCCTTCGCTTGCCTTTAGTGAGGCTGCTCAAGCCTGATTGACCAGAGGTACACGTCACATTTTCCTGTTCACTGCATGAGCCCAGATGGTTAGGGATGAACCTCATTTTCGATCCAAGGAGGAGAAAGAAACAACACTAGCAGCGACTTGAGACGTTTAAAAAAATGAAACAAAAACATAGATTCATACCCCCCGCCCCCTGGTGAGTTTAAAACAGGGGTCCCTGACCCTTTTTGACCCCGCAGGCACCTTTAGCATTCTGACACAGGGTGGTGGCCACAATCATAAAATGGCTGCCAGGGGAGGTGGAACCAGTCACAAAATGGCTGCCACAGGAAGCAGATCCGATTACAACAATGTCAGGGAGCAAATTTATATATAACTGTAATAGTGAGGAATTTCAGACAGACGATATAATCCGGAAGAGGAACGGTTCCCAAATGGTTTCTGGTCTGCCATTTCAGACAGAACCGTTTCAGAACCGTTTCCCTACCGGAATATATTTGTAATTTCACACACAAACGCTTCTGTCCCATTTAGGAAACAGGGCTAAAGCGTTTTACCTGTCAACCGCTTCCAAGTAGTCTTCAGTTTCCTCTCCCGGTTCTGATATGCTTTTCCCCGCTGTTTTTCACCCGCACGGGCGATCTCTGGCTATTTTTTTTTAACGTTTACTTTACAGTGCTATAGTGCTATAACGGTATAACGCTATAATGGTATAATGCTCTAAAGCGAACGTTCCCCCCCAAAAAAAGCTGGACATTGCCCGCACGGGCGAAAAATGGCAGGGGGGAAGCGGGAAAAAGTGGTACAGTCTGAAATGGCAAACCGCTTCAGATCCAGCTCTTTACCGGAAGGGGAAAGCCATGTGTGAAATGGCAGCCCTATACCAGTTTACTCCCGGACGGATCAAAAACAGCTTCAAAACGGGTTAAAAAGGGTAATGTGAAATTCCTCAGTGACTCTTCTGCATTTCAGGCAGCAGCTCTCTTTAATAGGACGACTTCCAATCTGAACAGCCAATCAGACATCCTGCTTTGCAGACACCCACCTAGCCCCTCTCACTTTCTAAAAGCACTTGATGGGCGCTGGGAAAGATGCTGGCAGACACCATGGGGTCCATTGGTTTAAAAAGAGAACCTAGACAATGTTCAACCAAGAAGAAGAAGGAGGAGGAGATGATTGGATGTATACCCTGCCCTTCACTCAGAAGAAGAAGAAGAAGAGATTGGATTTATACCCCGCCCTTCACTACCCAAAGGTGTCACAGAGTGGATTATAATCTCCTTTCCCTTCCCTTCCACACAACAGACACCCTGTGCAGTAGGTGGGGCTGAGAGAGCTCTCTCGAGGACTGCTCCTGAGATAACAGCTCTGAGAGAACTTGTGACTGGCCCAAGGTCACACCAGGAGCTGCATGTGGAGGAGTGGAGAATCAAACCCGGTTCTCCCAGAGTAGAATCCACGCACAACCAGTATTCCCTCTAAGGTGAGTTAGTGTGAGCTAGCTCACAGGTTTTTAGCTTCCGGCTCGCACATTTTTGTCTTGGCTCAGGAAGGATGGCTACAGAGCAACCTAAATTAATGCAGCAGCCAAACTGCTCACTCATAACTTTAATGCCAGTAGCTCAGAAAGTAAAATTTTTGCTCAAAAGACTCCACAGCTTAGAGGGAACATTGCGCTCAACCACTACACCAAACTGGCTTTCAGTATATTCACAGCCATTCTACCGTGCCCACTCGGTGGCTGTGTTTCAAAACACCTTGTGTCGGGGCTAACTGCCAGTCCTTGACACAAAAGCCCCTGCTCGTCCCTTCCTCTCCTGAAAATCATTTTGGGTGGCCTGCCTTCCCACTGCAAATGAACAGAACTCCATCAGACAATCCAGTCGCTGGAAGTTGGCAGGGCATACATCTGACTCTCCGGATTTCCGTGACACAGAAAGCAAACACCACTAATTTGCTAGGAGCCAAACAGCCAACAGAGGGATAAGTAATCAATTAGTGCGCAGAGGCCAAAGGGAATGATCCAAACGTGGAGACAAACACACTTGTGTTGTTCCTCTCCCTTCCTGCCTTTATCTAATTGTCAAGAAGTCCCCTAAAGACTTCCCATATTTACATTCCAGGAAGCCCCCAAATATTTTCGCAGATCTCTCTATTTTTCTCCGCTTCTGTCGCCGAGTGGCAGAGCTCACACGCATCACATACTCCAACTTCTTTAAGAGGAATAAAGAGGTCGTCCCGTCAATCGCGGAGTGTCTAATTCAATTAAAAAGAAGACAGGGAAGAAGAAGAAGAAGATGAAGAGGTGAGAAGAGGAAGGGGGTGGGAGGAAAAACGAGGCTCGATCTCGAGCGGAGGCCTGAAGAATTAAAAACGAGGCCCTCGCTTAACTCTACTTGCATGTAAGGAGTGCCATTTTAATAAGGTGAGAGAGGGCTTTTGCATTTCTGGCAGTCTCCGAAGCATCGGCCCGGTCTCTGCCATATGGAATCTGTCAAGTTCACTTAGCAAATTTTTTCTTCAGGGACTCGGGGAAACAGACTAACATTCCGATAAACAGAATGCAGCCGAGATCTGGAGGCGAACGCTGGTAACAGGCTGGACCACTGAACCACAAAAAATTAGTTTTAAACAAACATGTGCTCGGCGGGGGGAAGGGAAGGTGGAAACGAGCGATGGTTAGAATCGCTGGGGCCAACGAGCCGGCGCAACAGAAGTTCCTGATCTCTGGGAGGCGTGCACATGGCGGGGCTACTTGTTTTGCTAAGTTTATGTGCCAAATAAGTAGGTCCTAGATCAACTCAAGCCTGAAGTCTCCCCAGAAACTAAAATGGCCAATCTGAGGCTATCGTACTTTGGCCCCATAATGAGAAGTGAAGGCTCAGTGGAAAAGACCATAATGGTAGGAAAAGTGGAAGGCAGCAGAAAAGAGGAAGACCCAACATGAGATGGATGGACTCCGTTGAGGAAGCCATGGCCATCCGTTTGCAAGACCTGGGCAAGGCTGTTAACAATAGGGAGTTCTGGAGGTCACTAATTCATAGGCAAAGACAATAAAGCTAGGAAAAGACCATAATGGTAAGAAAAGCGGAAGGCAGCAGGAAAAGAGGAAGACCCAACATGAGATGGATGGACTCCGTTGAGGAAGCCATGGCCATCCGTTTGCAAGACCTGGGCAAGGCTGTTAACAATAGGGAGTTCTGGAGGTCATTAATTCATAGGCAAAGACAATAAGGCTAGGAAAAGACCATAATGGTAAGAAAAGTGGAAGGCAGCAGGAAAAGAGGAAGACCCAACATGAGATGGATGGACTCCATTGAGGAAGCCATGGACATCTGTTTGCAAGACCTGGGCAAAACTGTTAACAATAGGGAGTTCTGGAGGTCATTAATTCATAGGCAAAGACAATAAAGCTAGGAAAAGACCATAATGGTAAGAAAAGTGGAAGGCAGCAGGAAAAGAGGAAGACCCAACATGAGATGGATGGACTCCATTGAGGAAGCCATGGACATCTGTTTGCAAGACCTGGGCAAGGCTGTTAACAATAGGGCATTTTGGAGGTCATTAATTTATAGGGTTGTCATAAGTCACAAGCATCTTGACGGCATTTCCCAGGGGAAAAAATATATATATCAGTCCAAAACCGGACACCAGTTTGTCCTGTCTTGACAAGTTGTTTATAGGGCATAGTCAAGTTCATACAGAAATAGGTCTTACAGAGCAGGGCCACCAGGGACAAGTTCAGTCTGTCCGCAGAGTAAGCCTTGGCTGATGGTGAGTCGCAGGACCATGGATAGCTCCAAGGCTGACAGTTTGTTTTTAGCATCTGCTAAGGCCAGGCCCAATCTAACCTGATCTTGAAAGCTAAGTATGGTGGCCCCTGGTACTATGTGGATGAGAGACCACCAAGGAAGTCCAGAGGTGCTACACAGAGGCAGGCAATGGCAAACTTCTTAACATAATAACATAATAGAACCCATGTTGGATCAGGCTGATGGCTCATCCAGTCCAACACTCTGTCACACAGTGGCGAAAACCCAGGGGCCATCAGGAGGTCCACCAGCAAGGATAGAACTCCAGAAGCCCTCCCACTGTTGCCCCCCCAAGCACCAAGAAGACAGAGCATCACTGCCCCAGACAGAGTGCTCCATCTACACGTTGTGGCCAATAGCCGCTGATGGACCTCTGAACATCCCTTGCCTTGAAACCCTTAAGGAGTCACCATAAGTTGGCTATATGGCTTGATGGCATCATCACCTCTAGGCATGGCCCCCCCCCCAACTTGGATGGCCCAGGCTAGCCTGATCTCATCAGATCTCGGGAGTTAAGCAGGGTTGGCCATGATTAGTACTTAGGTGGGAGACCTCCAAGGAATTCCAGGGTCACTATGCTAAGGAAGGCAATGGCAAAACACCTCTATTTGTTGGTCTCTTGCCGTGAAAACCCTACAAGATCACCATAAGTTGGCTGAGACTTGATGGCACTTTATAGACACACACACACACACACAGGACTGGGCTGAGGACTTAAATACTGGATCAGTCTTTGAGAGTTCCAGCTAGGCTCCTTGTCCCAGGACCCAAGCTCACATTTCGAGCCATGGACTCCCGCAGTGCTCTACAATCTTCTGGTGAGGTCTCCAATGTCCCTGGTGAGTGAGGCTTGTTTGTTACAAGGACACATCTTTTGAGAGGTCTGACCTGGGAAGGGTTAGGCTACTGGGCTGCAGATCTAGAGTTGCTGCTGCCTACCCACAAACTGTTCTTCCCTGGCTGGGGTTTCTGGCTCCGGAGTAGGTTCATCGACCACTAATATGCATCTGGATTCTGGATAATGCAGCTTCAGGATGTCTAGCCCTAATTCAAGAGCTCAACAACGTGAAGCTGCCTTGTACTGAATGAGACCATTGGTCCATCAAGGCTTATATTGTCCACTCAGACTGGCAGTGGCTCTCCAGGCAGAGGTCTTTCACATCACCCCTATTGCCTGATTATTATTTTTTAACTGGACTTGCCAGGGATTCAACCTGGGACCTTCTGCATTCCTGAACAGATGCTCTGCCACTCAGCCACGGCCTTTCCCCACAGCCCACAACACATGAAGTTGCCTTCTACTGAATCAGACTCTTGGTCCATCAAGGTCAGTATCGTCTACTCAGACCGGCACTGCTCTCCGAGATTTCAGGCAGAGGTCTTTCCCATGACCTCCTGCTGGTCTTTTTAACCGGAGATGCCAGGGATTGAACCTGGGACCTTCTGCGCACCGAGCAGAGGCTCTACCGCTGAGCCACTGCCCCTCTTTACAGCTCTCCAGGGTCTCAGGTGGAGGTCTTTCCCATCACCGCCTGCCTGGTCCTTTCAACTGGAGATGCCGAGGATTGAACCTGGGACCTCCTGCATGCCAAGCAGATGCTCTGCCACTGAGCCACCGCCCCTCTTTACAGCTCTCCAGGGTCTCAGGTGGAGGTCTTTCCCATCACCGCCTGCCTGGTCTTTTCAACTGGAGATGCCGAGGATTGAACCTGGGACCTCCTGCATGCCAAGCAGATGCTCTGCCACTGAGCCACAGCCCCTCTTGACAGCTCTCCAGGGTCTCAGGTG
The DNA here is from genome assembly GCF_001447785.1 of Gekko japonicus. Lineage (NCBI taxonomy): Eukaryota > Metazoa > Chordata > Lepidosauria > Squamata > Gekkonidae > Gekko > Gekko japonicus. The sequence goes on along the minus strand of NW_015175376.1, from coordinate 474,155 downwards.
GAGGTCTTTCCCATCACCTCCTGCCTGGTTCTTTCTACTGGAGATGTCGGGGATTGAACCCGAGACCTTCTGCATGCCAAGCAGAGGCTCTTCTGCTGAGCCATAGCCTCTCTTGACCGCTCTCCAGGGTCTCAGGCAGACGTCTTTCCCATCACCTCCTGCCTGATCTTTTTTTAACTGGAGAGGCCAGGGATTGAACTCGGGACCTTCCGCATGCCAAGCAGAGGCTCTTCCACTGAGCCACAGCCCCTCTTGACAGCTCTCCAGGGTCTCAGGTGGAGGTCTTTCCCATCACCTCCTGCCTGGTTCTTTCAACTGGAGATGTCGGGGATTGAACCCGGGACCTTCTGCATGCCAAGCAGAGGCTCTTCTGCTGAGCCACGGCCCCTCTTTACAGCTCTCCAGGGTCTCAGGTTGAGGTCTTTCACATCGCCTCCTGCCTGGTCCTTTTAACTGGAGATGCCGGGGATTGAACCTGGGACCTCCTGCATGCCAAGCAGAGGCTCTGCCACTGAGCCACAGCCCCTCTTGACAGCTCTCCAGGGTCTCAGGTGGAGGTCTTTCCCATCACCTCCTGCCTGGTTCTTTCAACTGGAGATGTCGGGGATTGAACCTGGGACCTCCTGCATGCCAAGCAGATGCTCTGCCACTGAGCCACAGCCCCTCTTTGCAGCTCTCCAGGGTCTCAGGCTGAGGTCTTTCCCATCACCTCCTGCCTGATCTTTTTTTAACTGGAGAGGCCAGGGATTGAACCCGGGGCCTTCTGCATGCCAAGCAGAGGCTCTTCCACTGAACCACGTCCCCTGCCCATTATCCAGTTTGGGAAATTACACTGCTTCTGTGGGAAAATATTTGAAACTTCAGCTGCTAGTTTTTGGAAACACTGAAGAGTTACACAAAAGTAACTGAGCTCTGGGTGGATGTTGGTGCAGTAGAACATGGAAACTTATCAAGCTTCCATTTTTGGTCGAACTACCGGGGGGGGGGGAACAAAACCCATCCTGCAGGATCCTTCAGAGCCATTAGCAATATTTTATTCCAACTCAGAGTGGAAGAGAAGAAACAAAGCTTTAAAAAAAAGCCTTTGATCCTGACGCAATGCTGTTTTCTCCCACATGCCAAGGAAAGGAGAGAAATCGCAAACAGATGTTGCGGAGTCTCCAATGATCATGTCATGACAAGTGTTATGAAGTGTGTGTCGGGGAAAACTGTGCAGGCGCAGTGATTAAAGTGGTACCCAGACAGGTACAGAGTAAGTAGAACAATTTCGCTCCAGATGTATCATGCATAATCTATCGAGGACCAAACACCAAGCTGTTCACATCTGTTTGCTCGATGGCTTTGAAGAGGGGTTTTCTTTTTTTTAATGTTCATATCTCCTTGAGGTGGGCAGGTAAGCGCAGAAATGCTGGAGACCCCTCACTGTCTTGGTTAGGCTCTCGGAAAAGACTTCCCACCTTTTCGTAAGGGGCAGCTACTGATTATCTAGTTAGGTAAAGGTTTCCCTTGCTCGAAAGCTAGTCAAGTCCGACTCTAGGGGGTGGTGCTCATTTCCATTTCCAAGCCAAAGAGCCAGCATTGTCCGAAGACATTTCTGTGGTCATGTGGCTGGCATGACTAAACACTGATGCGCACGGAATGCTGCTACCTTCCCACCAAAGTGGTACCTATTTAGCTACTTGAAATGTCTTGCTTTTGAACTGCTAGGTTGGCAGGAGCAGGGGCCAGAGATAGGAGCTCACTCTGTCATGCGGCACTCGGGTCTCAAAACTGCCGAACTACAGACCTTCCGATCTGCAGCTCAGCATCTTAACCATGATTATCTAGCTACCAGGTCCAAAACACCGAGTTCCTAATATTTTATGATCCTCTGGACTGGCCAATGAGATGGAGGTATGTAAATGAAGAGGTGGGGACATGCAAAGAGGAGTGGCTTGATTCTTAATGGTTTCAGGTGGAGCCTGTTGGCTGCATGTTGAGTTGTGACACAACATGAGGTCAAGTGATGCATTTCTATCTACTTAGCTATCCTCCCACAGGATAATCAACCCTTTTTCAAAGGATCTCAGGGCTGTCTCCTCATCATCTTTACAGCAACACTGTCACTTTGCTCTGGTTAGACCTCACCTAGAGTATTGTGTTCAGTTTTGGGCACCACAATTTAAGAAGGATATTGACAAGCTGGAACGTGTCCAGAGGAGGGCAATGAAGATGGTGAGGGGTCTGGAGACCAAGTCCTTTGAGGAAAGGCTGAAGGAGCTGGGCATGTTTAGCCTGGAGAGGAGACGACTGAGAGGGGATATGATCACCCTCTTCAAGTACTTGAAGGGCTTGTCGCATAGAGGATGGTGTGGAGTTGTTTTCTGTTGTCCCAGAAGGTTGGACCAGAACCAACTGGTTGAAATTAAATCAGAAGAGTTTTCAGTTAAACATGAAGAAGAACTTCCTGACAGCTAGAGTGGTTCCTCAGTGGAACAGGCTTCCTCAGGAGGTGGTGGTGGGCTCTCCTTCTTTGGAGGTTTTCAAACAGGGGCTAGATGGCCATCTGACTGCAATGCTGATTCTGTGAACTCAGGCAGATCCTGAGAAGGGAGGGCAGGGAGGGTTGCATCAGTGCTTAGTTCTCGCAGCCCTTTCTTACATGCCCAGGTAGAAGCTGATTGCCACTTTGGGGTCAGGAAGCAATTTTTCTCCAGGCCAGTTTGGCCAAGGATCCTGGAGGTTTTCTGCCATCTTCTGGGCGTGGAACAGCGGTCACTCAGGGTGTGGGGGGTATTTGTGAATTTCCTGCATTGTGCAGGGGATTGGACTAGATTACCCTGGAGGTTCCTTCCAACTCTACGATTCTATGATTGATTCTATGAAGGTATGTCAAGTGGAGAGAGAACATCTGGCCCACAGTCATCCAATGTGTCTCTCGAGAGACTGTGAACTGAACCCATGCTTTCCCAGTCCACCAATAAATCACCTTAGAAGCCATCATTGATACGGCCAAGTATTTCATTTCTTTGCTATTAATGTGCACGGGAGAATGAGAAAACTTAATACAGCTTTCTCGCCCTGACCTGGACGGCCCAGGCAAGCCCGGTCTTGTCGGATCTCAGAAGCTAAGCAGGGCCAGCCCTGGTTTGCACTTGGGTGGGAGTCCTCCAAGGAATACCAGGGCCATGACACAGAGGTAGGGGATGGCAAGCCACCTCTGAACGCCCCTTACCTCCAAGCCCCACTGCTTGACTTGATGGGGGGAAAAATTACCTTTCTTATGTGGTGCTGTGCCATGAATTCCCCATCCTCTACCAGTGGTGGATTATGGTTTCCAGTAGGACAGAACACAGATTGCCATAGTAACCGGAGTGGTGTAGCGGTTAGCCTATCGGATGAGGATCAGGGAGGTCAGAGTTCCACACCCAACTATGGGATTCACTGAGTAATATTGGACCAGCTACACTCTCCCAGCCCGGCCTACCTCAGAGGCTTGTTGGAAACATAAAATGTGGGAGGGAGAACCGACCATACCACCCAGATTAGTCTGGAGGAATTATGGGAAGCAGATACGATGGATGGGGTAAATGCTACCAATCTATGGGGCAGGGAGGGTAGACGGACACCTGGTCACTGTTTGCAGTGGCGGTTGCCTAGTTTGGCCTGGGTTGGGGGGGGGGGAGAGAGAGAGAGATGGGGGAACTGATCCTTAGAGAAGACACCTGCTTATTTTGACTCAAACAATGGTTGCATATTGATGTCACATTGGCTCTGATAAGGCGATTTTACTTGCGCTCTTAGGACCTAAACTGGAAGGTACATATCGGAACTATTACTATCCCCAATATATGCAATCCCTTCTGACACGCCAGATACATTTGTGGCCCCACAAATTAATTTTGTGTGTGTGTGTCATTCAGTTCCAGATTGGACCATTCCATTGTTGGTCCTATATCAATTGTTTACCGCCTTACAAGTGTAACAGGGGCTTTGTTGTATGTTGCACTGTGTATTATTTGACCTCTAAAAAGGCTCTTGTGGGCTGAAGCGCATCAGGTCATGTATTATTATTATTGTTGTTGTTGTTGTTGTTATTATTATATTTAATACATTCTATATATCACTCCACAAAAAAGAAAAGGGGGAAAAAATGAAATATTTTGGGGTGCGGAGTAAACTTTGATGTATTCTTTTTTTGTACATTTGTCATTTTGATTATTTTATGAGGCTTTATTTGGGCCCTACAAGGTATTTATTTTTTTGCAATTCATTTAGTCAGATTTTTATCCTGCCCTCCCAGCCGAGGCCGGCTCAGGGCACCTTACATAAAAGGTAAAAGGTAAAGGTTCCCTTGCTCGAAAGCCAGTCAAGTCTGACTCTAGGGTTGCGGTGCTCATCTCCGTTTCAAAGCCGAAGAGCCAGCGCTGTCCGAAGATGCTTCCGTGGTCATGTGGCCGGCATGATTAAACACTGAGGCACACAGAACGCTGTTCCCTTCCAACCAAAGTGGTACCTATTTACCTACTTGCAATTTCTTGCTTTCGAACTGCTAGGTTGGCAGGAGCTGGAACTAGAGACGGGAGCTCACTCCATCATGTGGCACCCGGGTCTCGAATTGCTGAACTACCGACCTTCCACAGCCTGCAGTTCAGCGTCTTAACCACTTGAGCCACCGCAGCTCCAGCTTACTTAAACAATACATAAATTACAATAAAACAATTAAAACACATTAAAACAGTACTGATGACATAAAGGGCTAGCATTATTGTCCTTGATTGTTATTATTGTTGTTGCTTTAACAATGGCAGCCATACTCAGTTCTCTCTCCAGATATATATATTTGAAATAAACATGTGCACATTTGTCCATACCTATTGATGTTTTTAACTTTTGGCCCTTAACTAGTTTTCTAAACTTCCTTTGGAGGTTCAAACAATGCAACAGCTCCTCTGGAACTAGCCAGAGAGAGATATAGCTAGGAAGGAGTACACAGTTCAGAATTAAACATGGACTCCGCCTTCACAAGACTGGGCTTCTCGGTGGGACTTCGGACTGAAACAGTAGTGGGAACCTCTTGCAAGAAGGTTAAGACATTTGTCCATCTTTGCAGCCTTTTCTTGCCAGAATCTATCATGAAAAATTACCACATATGCTTAATCTTAGCGCTTTAGGATCCATCTTCTTCCCTTCCCTGCAAATTCCAGACAATATGTGATGCCTTCCATTTATAACCTGAGCCTGCAGGGGGAAGAAAAGGAACTATGCAGCTAACAAGATACGCAAGCTCTCCCTGCCCCCCTCCTCGCCCTTTTAGCTTAGATTGAATTTATGTCGAGCAAATTCATAGACATGCGCTTCCATAATAACCTGCGGCTTGGCCAAGAGAGAGGGGAGGGGCCGGTGAAAAGCCCTATCTGTATACAACGCCACGGGAAGTCCGAGACGCAACACACCATGTTTTCTTCGGAGATATGGTCAAACATGATGAATGAGGAACATTCCAGCAGGTCTGCCCCAATACCAAGACAAATGTTGTACTGATACCGAACAATTTAACATCGGGGAAAAAGGCGAGGACAGAAGAGGATGCTGATAAGAAGAGTTTGGAGGCCAGAACTCCCCTAAAAGCAGACACTATTTTTTTTAAAAAAAGAAAGAACCGGAGAATTTTAGAAGCAATCTACACATTCAATCACAATTCGCCCTTCCAAAAGAGTTCAGGTGGGAAGTTAATTGGCCTATGGCCCTGCATGGAAAATTTCCCACATATGAAAGGGATCTAGCTGAACTTTCACCTTCCATATACAGAGAAACGTTGAGGCCGAGGACACTTCCCAAGTAAGTGCATTCAGGGATGATCTTTTAAAAACCAAACCTAGTACAGAAAGTAATATTTTCTGAGCACATTGGAGGGATGGATGCCATGCGTGTACATGCACACGAAAGCTCATACCTTGAATAAAACTTTGTTGGTCTTAAGGAAGAAGAGCACTGATATTTCTGGCCACTGTGTGACACAGAGTGTTGGACTGGATGGGCCTTTGGCCTGATCCAACATTGGCGTCCCTTATGTTCTTAGAAGAAGAAGAGTTTGGATTTATAACCCGCCCTTCACTACCCAGAGGAGTCTCAGAGCGGCTTTCAATCTCCTTTCCCTTCCCCTCCCCACAACAGACACCCTGTGAGGTAGGCGGGGCTGAGACAGCTCTTTCCAGTACAGCTCTGAGAGAACTGTGACTGACCCAAGGTCACACCAGCAGCTGCATGTGGAGGAGTGGAGAACCGAACCCGGTTCTCCCAGATTACAACCCGTACTCCTAACCACTACAGAAAACTGGCTCTCAAAAGGTGCCACTGGACTCAAACTTTGTTTAGCTGTACCTGTATAATTTTGGAGGAATGAAACTAATAAAGGGAAAAGAACATAACTACATTTCCCCACGGAATTCAACTTTGTTGGTCTTAAAGGTGCCACTGGACTGAAACTTAGTTCTGTTGCTTCAGACCAACCCGGCTGCCCACCTGAATCTACATTTTTACCGATGTTGGTATCAGTGTTCCCTCTAAGCTGAGTTAGTGTGAGCTAGCTCACAGTCTGTTAGCCTCCAGCTCTCACATTTTTTCCTATCTCAGGAAGGATGTCTCCAGAACAAACTAATTTATGCAGTAGCCAAATCACTTGCTCACAGCTTTAATGCCAGTAGCTCACAAAGTAGAATTTTTGCTCACAATACTCCACAGCTTAGAGGGAGCATTGGTTGGTATCCTGTGCCAAGGTTGATGAATGGAAATCAGTTCTCCCAGGAGGATAGTGACTTTGCCCCATGTAAACGAACAAAGCGAAACAACAGACAAGGTAGAGGCATCTACATACTTGGTGGACTCACCAGGTATTGTCGACGAATTGCCACAATGACTTTTATGTCTAGTTTGGGAGGTATAGCTTAAACGAGTCGGTTCTGAGCGTGCCCAGTTCGATGAATGTTGCTGATTGGCGAATGCCACCGGATGCCCAGGAAGCAAAGCTAGCACACACAACCTAACTTAACTGCTTGATGAGGAATCAAGTATGTGTGCTCCACAGTAACCTGGTCAATGGCCATTGCAAAGATGGTGGCTGAGCTGGCTGCGCGGGGAAAGGTGGCCTATAAGCTGAAGTTATGAATTTAAAAATATCTAGAGTGGTAGCAAATACTCCTCATTTGTAATGGAGCACCAATGTTTGGGAGCAATCAGAACAGAAGCTCCACTTGATCCAAAGAAAGACGGCATTTTGAGGAAACTAATTTCAAACATCGCTCTGTATTAAAACAATGATTAAGACTGGATCCACCTGAAACCATTCAGAATCCCAGGTACGTTTCCCTAGTTTCCAAGAATTCTCCAGGATGGAGTTGGCAGCCACAGATAGTTCATCGGTCAACACTGGGCACCTTCCTATGACCTCCCACATAAACCAGGCATTTTAAATTGCAGACTTGCAAGTTCCACTTTCAATAGTTAATAAAACTTTTGGAAATGGTCACCTTTTGATTTTCATTTTAAGACTTCACACAGGCAAGATCTACGAACCTTCATCCTGACCCAAAACAACTCCCTCTGATCATAAACAGAAATATATATATATATATATACACACACACACACACACACACACACACATAAAAATCCAAGCTTGCAAATTTTTATTTCATTATTTATGTTAAGTCCCATGATTTGTGCTGGGAATCTGTCCCATGAATTTGATTTATTCCCATATTCTGGGAGAAGATGATAAAAATTCCTTAGTTTTACAAGCGGTAAATGAATCAGTCTCTCTCACAAATACGGGGGTGGGGGGGTGTACCGCATATCTCAATTCCCTACAAATTTGACAGTCTATCGTAGTCAAATAAAGGTTTGTCATAGTTAGACTTTTTAAAAACAAAAACAAAACCTCATACCAATACCTGTCTGCTTGGATGCCATGATAAATTATGTACTTTGCAAAAAAGATAGCTGTGGCTTCATTCTTTAAGGATTTCATGGCAGTAATGACCTGTTTCAAAAATTCATTCGTGTACAGAACATGCCCTATAAAAACCGGAATTCTCTCCCCCCCCCTTCTTAACCACACAAGATTTATGGATCTTAAGCTAATAAAACCTCTCAGCATCCTTGTTACAGAGGCCTTCTTGAAGTTGTTGCTGGGATCCTCGTCCCGTGGCCCTCTAGCTTATCGTCAGAGCACCAATGCTCCATCTAACTGTGCATCTCATCCAGGATTGGGTATATCTCCCCACCTGTTCTTTGCATGACAAGACCTGAGAGCGACACAAAGACTCCTTTGTGTAGACTTCCGGTTTATGGCGGCACACTAGCAGACTCACTTCCTGGACCTCCCGGGGGTGAAGCTGCCTCCAGCCGAAGGAGGGGGTGCGCAGGCTCGCTTACCCCCCCAGGAGTCGGCGAAGGGACCCTGGCCATGGAACTTATAAGAGGTTGCCTCTTCGAGGGCGAAATGCCGGAGAATTGAGGTGCCTCTTTGTTCCCACGGTTCTCCGTGCTGTGAGACCGAATGGACTTAGTGACGCTGACCGGGGCAAGCGTAGGAGATCGAGCGGCAGAAATGAAAGCTGAAAGCGAGGTCGAACGACCAATTATGAACGTGAGTCAGTTTTGAAGCGTTTATTAAAGGGAAAAAGATAACTCCCCACCCCACCCCACCGAATGGGAAAATGGCCTTTTTTGATTGGCCACATTTTTACCCTGTCTTGCTTCTTCTATTTCGTCTTCATCCTGTCTGCTCCAAAATCAAACAGCTAGCCCAGGTAATTAGCAATCGGCTTTGAAAGGCCAGCAGATGTAAGAATCTGCACAGGATTTTTGATTAGGACAGGTTCCGCCTATAAATAGCACCCGCAAATAGCTCCTGACCAGACGAGCTAGGTTGCATCTTGACCCCGCCCCTCAGCCCCCACCTTTCTGGGATGGCCACGCCCACCCTGGCCAGCATTCCATGAAAAGTAATAACGCTCAAAGACAGAAACCTGAATTGCAAAGACACACAGCCGTGTGTTTGTAGTGGAAAACCAATAATGGTCAGGGGTCAGTACAGGAGTACAATCTACAATAAAGTCACCATCGTTGATAATGGCTGGTGACGATGCCCTTGGATACACAGACCTGTGAGGTCAGTTAAATTGGGAGAGGGAGACTCACTCAATGAGCTTTATGGGTGAGTCAGGATTTGAACCTGGGACTCCCAAGTCCTAGTTCAGTGTTTTGACCGCCAGGCTGCACTGGCTCTAGGCTCAAGAGCAAATGGCCTGTGGCAGAGAGCTAGGAGAGGTATGGAGGTACGGTATACGCAGGGGTCATTTTGTAGAAAAAGAACCCTGCTGGATCAGACCAATAGTCTATCGAGTCCAGCATTGTTTCACAAAGCGGCCAACCTAGAGTTGCCAGGTCTCCCCCGGGGGTGGGGAAGCCCCTGCCTGTGAAGCACATTCCCCGCCAGCCCAGATCGGGCCTCGGGGGGAACCCCACCCCCAAAGTGTGCGATGTGCCTGGCGTGAAGACATCACCCTCTCTATCATTCGAGGGAAAACTCTATGGTTTTCCCTCGAATGATTGTAGCCCCGCCCCAAACGTGCCCAACGCAATGACGTCACTTCCGGGGAGGTTCGGGACTCCCTCCGCTTTTTCGTAAGTACGACTTGGCAACCCTAGGCCAACCAGACGCCTTCCCCGGATGTTGCATTCCGGCTCTGGGATTCAGAGGGTTAGTGCCTCTGAATGTGGAGGTTCCTCTCAGTCACTGTGGCTGAGAGCCACTGATAGACTTCTCCTCCATGAATCTATCTAATCCCCTTCTAAAGCTGTTTACTCCTGCGGCCATCACTCCATCCTCTGGCAGAGAATGCCACATTTTAATCACTCTACATTGTTAAGTAAAGCAAAATATTTTGCTCGCCGTCTGATACTAATGTGAAAGTGCACAAACATCCACGCCCACGTGCGGCATCTAAGGGTCTTCGTTCTTCTGGCGAAAGTTAATCAGAGTCTGGCAAAACAGAACCCGAACTTTCAGTCCGACTCTGAAGGAGACCACCTGGCCACCCTGTTAATGAGCGTGAAGATGATCTAATTGAGCGAACGGTGTGCCTCCGCAAAAAGAGGGCCAGGACAGAAAAAAGAAACAGATCAATAATGCAGATTCGCCCCGAGGCAGACTAAAACCCCTTATTGACAACTTGTGCATGCCTACTATCCGTAGAAGGAGAAACTTTCATAAAGTTTCATTAAATCGGTTATGAAATTTATACTTGACCATCTCCTAGGGGCCCTATAGAGGTGTGTGTGCGGCATTCACTCCTCTCTCCCTGCCACTGGAATAAAACCACATTCCTCTATTGCAGGCGGTGGGGGGGGGAAGGTTATGAAGTAATTCAACTATCAAGAGGAACCGGCCGAGAGCGGTACTGAATTCTAATTTATTTGTAGCATTTGCAAGAAAGCTTACGTTTCCAGACTTTCTGAAAAGAAATTGGCGTGCTAAGGTCTTTCATTAAATGGGCTCCATGGCCCTTAGAGCCACCCACATTTCCAACCAATCCCTATTTTTCGTATTCTCCAGGGAGCACCCTCCTCACATCAAATTAAAATGGCAAGCCACACAGGGAGGGGCTGTGGCTCAGTGACAGGACATCTGCTTGGCATGCAGGAGGTCCCAGGTTCAATCCCCATCATCTCCAGTTAAAAAGGACCAGGCAGGAGGTGATGATAAAGACCTCAGCCTGAAACCTTGGAGAGCTGTCAAGAGGGGCTGTGGCTCAGTGGCAGAGCATCTGCTTGGCATGCAGAAGGTCCCAGGTTCAATCCCTGGCATCTCCAGTTAAAAAGGACCAGGCAATAGGTGATGTGAAAGACCTCAGCCTGAGACCCTGGAGAGCTGCCAAGAGGGGCTGTGGCTCAGTGGCAGAGCATCTGCTTGGCATGCAGAAGGTCCCAGGTTCAATCCCTGCCATCTCCAGTTAAAAAGGACCAGGCAGGAGGTGATGATAAAGACCTCAGCCTGAAACCTTGGAGAGCTGTCAAGAGGGGCTGTGGCTCAGTGGCAGAACATCTGCTTGCCATGCATGAGGTCCCAGGTTCAATCCCTGGCATCTCCAGTTAAAAGGACCAGACAATCATTGATGTGAAAGACCTCAGTCTGAGACCCTGGAGAGCTGCTGCCAGTCTCAGTAGACAAGACTGGCTTTGATGGACCCAGGGTCTGATTCATGTGCTCATGTATCAATGTATCAATGGCTGCTTCCTGGCTTGGGAACTTCCCACCTTTGGAGGGCTGCCAAAGTCAAAATTTTGCCACTACCCAAAACATCATTTCCTCTGTCCATTGAGGTCTTCCCGAAAGAACCCTTTTCAAGAGTTGCCGCCTTCCAAAGGCCTTTCTATATCTATGAAATGCTTCTTGCTTTGAGGTATATCCATACCTTTCTCTGTGTTCAAGCTCCAAGTGGCAGTTCCACAGTTCTGTTCCGCTTTCAATCGAACTACCATGGCTAATTGTGATCACGCCATCTTAACTGTCTGGATTCTTTGGTTTATGTTGATTGTTAAGACGAGGACTGACGGGTCTTCCCTGGCCACTAGCAGAGGATGGGGGATTTGGGTGCCAGATCCAGGTTGGGAAACTTTTGGAGATTTGGGGATGGGGCCTGGGGAGGGCAGGGACCCCAGTGGGGCAGAATGCCACAGAGTCCCGTGCTCGCTCTAAGCTGTGGAGTCTTGTGAGCAAAAATTCTACATTGTGAGCCATTGGCATTAAAAGTTGTGAGCGAGTCATTTGGCTGCTGCACCAATTAGTTTGCTCTGGAGCCGTCCTTCCTGAGTTAAGACAAAAACGTGTGAGCCGGAGGCTCAAAAACTGTGAGCCAGCTCACATTGACTCAGCTTAGAGGGAACACTGGAGTCCATCCTCAAAAGCAGCCATTTTCTCCAGGGGGACTGATTTAGAATCCAGTGGCACCTTTAAGGCCGACAAAGGTTTATTCGAGGTATGATTCAAGGTAGGAGCTTTCGTGTGTGAGCACACTTTACCAAATACATGAGAATGGCAGGGAATGTTCAAACTTATAGACAGAGAAGGAACAGCAAATTAACGTGGGAGGTGATGGTGTTCAAGATATGCAAAGTGACACGAAATAACAAGTTAAGGTTATAAGGTCAACAGTTGTAAAGCGATAAATATGTCAGATTAGCAGATAAATGTCTAAAGGTGTCTTCTTTTCTAATTGTGGGGAGTGACTGGGAATCTTCATTCCCTCTTCTCAGGCACGGAGGACACTTGACCCTACACCCCCCTCAAAAAAACCAATATCCTTTGCATTACATTCAGTATTGGAATATACTATTCTGCAAAAGAAATACACTAAAATACACTAAAATCAGAGGTCGATTCGGGGGAGATCGCGGGGGATCGCCGTTCCCCCAGGTGAGGTGCAGGGGGCGGGGCACATGACGAAGCCCCGCCCCCTGCTTCCGGCTGCCCCGCTTCCGGCCCTCATTTAGCCAGGAGGAGGCAGGAGAAGAGGGAGGGTAAGTTGCTTCCTCCCTGCCTCTCCCCACCCCTGCCTGCCTGGGGCCAGGGAGGGCCTTTGCGGGGCTTCCTCGCACTCCCACCGGCCTTGCAGGTCCACCACCGGGCCCCTTATGACACACTTCCGGTGATGTCAGGGGGTGTGGCATATGCTGAGTTATGCTAATGAGTTATGCTAATGAGTTCCCCTAGCTCTTTTTCTACGAAATGACCCCTGACTAAAATACAGGGGATTTATAGTCCTTCTTACTGAGAATACGTATGTGAGGACAGCCTCTGGTTATTTGTGTGCAGTAATAAACAGATCGCAAGAAGAATCACATTTGTGTTAGCCAGCAACATCCCCAGTTCAAGATCGCCCACTATGCTTCAAGGCCGATGAGGGATTCGAACCCAGCTCTCAAAAACCCTTGTTCTCTTGCTAAGCACTAAAGTCAGACCAGCTGTTAGAGTTAACAGTATTTTTTTAAAAAGTTCATCAGTCTTGACTTATGAAGATTTATGCATCATAGTCACCGTAAAGAAGCATCTTCATTTTCTCAGAGAATAGTCACATGCTGATACTGAGACTACAGGAAGGGGAACGCTCTGGGCTTGCCAACCTCCAGGTAGAACCTGGTGAGCTCCCGCTATTACAATTGATCTCCAGATGGCCAAGATCAGTTCCCCTGGCTGTGTTGGGAGGTGGGGTCTATCCTGCTGAGGTCCCTCCCCATGTTCCACCCCCAAATCTCCAGGTATTTCCAACCTAGAACTGGCAACATAAGAACGTGAGAGAAGCCATGTTAGAACATTCAGTCCAACACTCGGTGTTACACAGTGGCCAAAACCCAGGTGCCATCAGGAGGTCCACCAGCGGGGCCAGAACTCCAGAAGCCCTCCCACTGTGGCCCCCGAAGCACCAAGAATACAGAGCATCACTGCTCCAGACATAACAACATAAGAGAAGCCATGTTGGAACATTCAGTCTAATACCTGGTGTTACACAGTGGCCAAAACCCAGGCCACTGTGTTTTGCCATCAGGAGGTCCAGCAGTGGGGCCCTAGTAGACCACCCAATGGACCACAGTTGGGAAAACTTTCCAGAAGATTTCGATTCCACTGCATACATCCAATAGGCTGCAAGTTCAATTGAAAATGGACTTTCCCCAGATCTTTGTGAGCGAACCATCTTTTCCCCTTTGTCTTATTCTTTTCTTGTTTGCCAAAATTTAGCCAAAATCAGTCAAGCGGCTGCCAAGAGACAACACCGGGATTCCTGAACACTTCACCGGCATCACCGTCTCCACTACATAGCGAAGACCTCAGAACAAATTATTCAGTTTCCAACCCAGACTTCCAAGGTCTCTGCATCCACATCAAGGTTGGTCAAATTCAGTTTAATCTGGTACACCACCAGCACATTTCAGTTAAAACAATTTTAAGAGCACAATCATTCAGATTTAAAATATATTTAAAAAACATCTAACACACATATAAAATATATAAATACATCACACGTGTAAGAATCATGGTAGATCTGAAATATCCTGTGATACAAACACAGAAAACACAGGATACATCTAATTTACTTCTACTTTCAACCTGCTTTACTTCTTTACCTGTTCCTTACAAATTCTATAAGCCTCAGCCAAAAATCTGGGCGCTCAGTGAAATTGCTGAGCAGTCGGGTTAGAACGGATAAAAGGAAGTGCTTCTTCACCCAAAGAGGGATGAACACATGGAATTCACTGCCGCAGGAGGTGGTGGCGGCTACAAGCATGGGCAGCTTCAAGAGAGAACTGGATAAACATATGGAGCAGAGGTCCATCAGTGGCTACTAGTCACAAGGTATAGATAGGAACTGTCAGTCTGGGGCAAGTGATGCTCTGTACTCTTGGTGCTTTGGGGGGGGGGCAACAGTGGGAGGGCTGCTAGTGTCCTGGCCCTACTGGTGGACCACCTGATGGCACCTGGTATTTTTGGCCACTGTGTGTCAGAGTGTGGGACTGGATGGGCCATTGGCCTGATCCAACATTGGCTTCTCTTATGTTCTTAGGGTTGCCACCTCTAGGTTGTGAGATTCCTGGAGATTTAGGAGTGGAGAGTTCTCTCTAAGCTGTGGAGTCTTATGAGCAAAAATCCTACTTTGTGAGCTACTGGCATGAAAGTTGTGAGTGAACGATTTGGCTGCTGCATAAATCAGTTCGCTCCGGAGCCATCCTTTTCCTGAGCTAAGACAAAAATGTGTGAGCCAGAGGCTAAAGAACTGTGAGCTAGCTCACACTAACTCGGCTTAGAGGGAACACTTGGGAGGGTGGGGTTTGGGGAGGGGGCTCAACAGGGTGCAATGCCACAGAGCCCACCCTCCAAAGCAAACTTTCCTCCAAGGGAATCAGTTGTTCTCAGCTGGAGATCAGTTGTAATTCCGGGAGGTTTCCAGGACCCGCCTGGAGGCCGGCAACATTGACGGCCAGCTGCAGTGTGGGAATGGAGACCAACCAGGATCCTCCCCCGCTTTGCCTTTCCTGATGCTCCCCATGTCACAAAGCATCAGAGAATCGTGTTTCCCCTTCTGCCTCTCTTACTCCTCTTCTTATTCTTGAGAGAGAGATTTAACATTTTTCACAGTACGAAAGAACATCTCGCACATTCAAATGCGCCGCTTATGGAATCAGCCCCCTCTCTCAATTCATGTGGATCGGCTTCCTTTTTCCTCCCAGCGGGGCATTCCTCTGGCCTAACTCTTTGCATCTGATTTGCTCTTGCTTGCCATGCAAGGCGGGGAACCCCTTCCGGGAACGCGCTCTCTAGCAAAATATCGAAGCCTTTCATCCTCACATCAGCATTTGGGGACTCCCAATAGCGCACTTCTTTCTAACTTAAAGCAGTGCGGGGATCTAGAACTTCCTCAAGAAAACGGCGGCTAATTATCAGTCTTACCAGGCAGGTGGGCATGTTCAGAAAACAAGCTCCCCCTTCCCTTTCCATCTGAAAATGATGACGACAAAGTTACCTGGATAAGGACTTTTTTAAACAATTAAAAATAGAGAGTATTAAGGTGTTCTTATGCAAAGATGGTTTGGGGTGTACCCCGAGGGCTTAATTAGCTATTACAAGAGACACACACAGAGAGAGCAGTGCTGATTCTGCATACCTTCTCGGTCCTCTTTCCTTTCCATGTCTAAGCTTCATAAGGTCTTCCTCCTCATGTTATGGGCCAGGCCTGCCCCTAACCATGCATCAGTGGATAGTGGGGAAGGGTCGTTGCTCAGTGGAAGAGCATCTGCTTGGCATGCAGAAGGTCCCACTTTCAATCCCCGGCATCTCCAGTTGAAAGGACTAGGTAGGAGGCGATGGGAGAGACCTCTGCCTGAGACCCTGGAGAGCTGTAAAGAGGAGCTATGGCTCAGTGGAAGAGCCTCTGCATGGCATGCAGAAGGTCCCAGGTTCAGTCCCCAGCATCTCCAGTTAAAAGGACCAGGCAGAAGGTGATGGGAAAGACCTCTGCCTGAGACCCTAGAGAGCTGTCAAGAGGGGCTGTGGCTCAGTGGAAGAGCCTCTGCTTGGCATGCAGAAGGTCCCAGGTTCAATCCCCGGCATCTCCAGTTAAAAGGACAAGGCAGCAGGTGATGGGAAAGACCTCTGCCTGAGACCCTGGAGAGAAGCTGCCAATCTGAGTAGATGGAGCGATGGTCTGATTCCGTGTAAGGCAGCTTCATGTGTTCATGAGTGGCTATCAGCTACTGGGATACAGCAGTGCACAGAGAGAAGAGGCCACATCTAGCAATAATACCAAATTTCGGGGCTCCACTGGCTGAACTAGAAAGTCCCCATGTCAGTTTTGGCTTCCCCATGTGGTCAATCACCCTGACGTTTTCTGTTCCCTTGCACAGATTTTTCTCTGTTATTTTTAAACAAGTTCTAAGCATCACTTCTGTATCCACAGAGTATGAACAGCATAACAAGGTCATTTTAAAAAGGAGTAAAGAATAAATAAATAAATAAATAAATCGGGAACACCAATGATAAAAGCTGGTAAACAAACCCTCAGAACAGCAACTTAGGCTGCAACCACACACACCTTTCGATCCAACACAGGCACAAATGCCTGACGGATCTAAAGGGCGCGATCAGACAGCAACATCTGGGACGCATCCCGCCGTTGTCGGCAACCCGTGCTGCTCCGCTGCAGAAGTGAAGTTAAAAGACACCGGGGGAAAGTCCGGTAGCAAATGGGTTCCGACGGGCCACGGGCGGACTTTCCCCTGTCTGATCACTCAAGCACACTCTCAAGCCGTCAGGGATGGTCTGATCAATAAAAAAGTGGAAAGAAATAAAAGGGAGCTATATAAAATTATGGTTTTAGCCGGGATGGCTGTAATAGCATTGGGATGGAGGGATAGGCACAAAAGGACAATGGAAAAATGGAATAATTATGTCTTTGAACACGTACAATCAGATATATTCACACAGATAATTACTGAAGAGACATGGGAGGAGAAATGTCAAAAGATTACAAATAAATGGGTGGGATATAAGGAATGGGTGGAAAGGGGGGAAGCCAATCCAGATATCCAAATACGAATGAAGAATCTGTGCACATGGTTAAAAATATGAAGATAATATAAAGGAGGGAGGGGGGAGCGGGGTAAAATGATTGTACAATGATTTAACGTAAGATTATGTATATAAGCTTCAATAATAATAAATAATAAAAAAGGATGGTCTGATCAGGCCATTCCAGCTCGGTGCCCCCTCCCCCTCTTCGCAGTATGAGCATCATTGCATACTCCATAGAAGGCCCGCAGTGAGGAGGCAAAATTCCTCATTTATGCGCATGGGACACAAATGGACCAAAAAAACCCCCCAACTCACCCGCAGTTGTGTATGATCACACAGTGACCGGCTACACCAGCACCTATAAAGGGAGGTGTGATCTCGCAACTGCGTGTCGAATTCCTCCAGAGGGAATAGCCTCGCTTCCCCCTCCCCTTCAACTGGCGCGTGGGATTGCAGCCTCAGAAAATCAAAATGCCTCTGAACAACAAACACATTTGATAAGGTCCCCTTTGTACATCTTTAGCTGTGTACCGGGGTTCAAATGCCCCACTCAGGGTGAGATCACAATCAATGAATGGAATGTTTTCCCCACCCAAATCAGAATGTCTGCAAATGCTTTCTGACATCACGGCAACTCGGCCAATGAGTGTTCGAGGAAGAGGATCAAGGAAGAACACTCTCCATCATTTTGTTTTTACCGATGAAAGATTCTTAATAAAAGTCAAATCAGAAGTTAATAACAATGATTACAGATGGAAATCTTATGAACAGGAGGTTCACACTGATACATGTCCCAACCAAGGCTCCCTCTAAGCTGCGGAGTCCTGTGAGCAAAAATTCTACTTGGTGAGCGACTGGCATCAAAGCTGTGAGCGAGGCGATTTGGCGACTGCATCAATTCGTTCGCTCGGGAGCCATCCTCCCTGAGCTGAGACAGAAATGTGTGAGCTGGAGGCTAAAAAACTGTGAGCTGGCTCACAGTAACTCAGCTTAGAGGGAACACTGGTCCCAACTCTTTTTCTTTTTTTTTTATCGCTGCACAAAAGAGATTTGGCAGTATGCCACTGAGACCAGGGGGACAACTTGGAGACACTTGGATTTAACCCTTGACAAATTAAGCCAGTGGGGCGATTTCTGCATTAAGGATTTTAATCTTTCCTTAAAATCTGTTACTAGAGAACCAGTGTCTATTCCAGGATTAATAAATTTAAAAAAAACTTCAGAGCTACCAGTATCTTCACTAAGCAGTAACACTGGGGTAACAGACAATACATGGAAAGGTGATTTGCCTGCGTGTGTGAACACCTGGAAACCAGATTTCAGGTTTAGTCCACATCCTAAGAAGCCCCAATATCATATTCCTTGGAATCTCTGAAACTAGACTCTGATCAGTTTTGTGACAGGACAAATAACATTTGGAAAGGAAGTGAGCAGGTGAGGTTTCGGGAACACGCAACTTTGGGATATGATTCCGTCTGCCTTTCCCGAAGCTCTGTGTAGAGGAATGTACTGTTTCCCCCTGCATTGGGGGAAGAAGAAGAAGACCCTTGTAATATTGTGGAACCAATCTCTGCGCTCTGCTCATATCTATTTGCATGTCCAGCACCAAAAACAGACTGTGCTTGCTACGCAAGGCCTCACCCAGTCCCAGGCCACATTTTTACACACATTCCCACTGAATGGTGGCATTATGTGGGAGAAGAAGAAGAAGAAGAAGAAGAAGAAGACGACGACGACGACGACGACCTTTGTAATATTGTGGAACCAATCTCTGCACTCTGCTCATATCTATTTGCATGTCCAGCACCAAAAACAGACTGTGCTTGCTACGCAAGGCCTCACCCAGTTCACATTTTTACAGATATTCCCACTGAATGGTGGCATTATGTGGGGATATTCCTAGCAACAACATTATGTCAGGCTACTTCTCTAAGGTGAGTCACAGCCAAAGAGAAGACTGTGCAAAATATGTGTGTTGTGATGAGAGAGCTGAAAGGAGAACATCTGCCGGGAGAGTTTTATTACCCTGTTTAACCCAGTGCTGAAATCTAGGGTCTTAGAATCCAAGAATCAGACGGAGTCTCCTTCGAGGCCAATGAGTCCAACCTTTGTTCAGCACAGGAAATACTGAGCATCCCATTCTCTGCTTGAAGACCTCGTAGTGTGGAGGGGTGCATTGGCCACTGGCAGGGGATGGGGGGAATAGGGTTGCCAGAAACTCCTGGAGATTTGGAGATGGAGCCTGGGGAGGACAGGGACCTCAGAGGGGTACAGTGCCAGAGAGTCGACCCTCCAAAGCAGCCATTTTCTCCAAGGGAACAACTGACTTCTGTAGTCTGGGGATGAGCTGTAATTCCGGGGGATCCCCAGGCCCCATCTGGAGGCCGGCATCCCTATTTAGTGTGGGGAGAGGGGCTTGAAAGGGCAAACAAGGATGTGACGGGTTTGGAACAAATGCATTTTCTAAAGTATTCCCTTTTGGGAGGGTGGGAGGAACCTGATATGGGAAAAAACAACAACAACAACGCAGACTCGATTCGTGTTGGATTATTTTACATCTCACATAATCCCAGCGCAAATCTTGGTGTGTGTGTGTGGGGGGGGATGATATGCATTTATATTAAACTTGTCAAGCGACACTGTTACCCCATGTCGGATATCTTCTTTTTTTTTACGCCAGCTGGAAATCCTGACATTTTGTCCATATTGTTATTTATACATGTATTTACCGCTGCCACCTGCTTGTAACTTGGCTCCTGCCGTAAAGCGGCTGAGCTTTCCTCCCCCCCCTCCACATCTCAATATTCTTTGACATTTCACTATAACTACAGAGTTGCCCATTTCTCAGCCTCCAATCGCTCTGCCGCCGCTCTTGAATTATACGGCCTCGGTAATAGAATAAAGATCTTTCTCGGCGGTAGTACTGGCGTGCGCGCACAACCCCTTCCCCTCCCCCCCACCCCGTACCCAGATGGTACAAATTGCTCCTGGCACATGTAACAATTACCGCACAGCTTCTGCTGCTTAAATGAACCCCTATCAACCCCACCGAGTTAGATTAGATTAGGGAATTGGGAGGTGAGACGGAGCCCGGTCAGTGATCTTGGCTGAAGCAGATAAGGAGGATTTAATATCACCCACCGATCGCTCCGATAGGATGCAGGCGATATTTTCAAAGTGCTGCTTAGCTGCCCGGCTTCCTCACTTTCTTTGTTCCCTGGGAGGAAGACCAGAAAAACCTGACGAAGACAGGACTGTAAATCAAGCTGAGATGTTCCACCACCGCGATCAAAGCGGCCCATCTGATTGGATGTTCCGACACGAAAGGTTTCCTACTCTGGCATAATAATGATGATGATGATAATAGATTGCTTTGTGGAAAGTTTTAAAAAGGAACACTCAGATCCTGGAGTTCAGGTTCTTCATTTTGTGGATCAGGTAGCTTTTGTGTAAGGCAGCTTCATGGGTGTGATAGACTAATGGTCCATCCACTCAAGGCACAACAAGCTCCCATGATAGAAAACTGGCTATCAAAAACTTGGGACATCTTCAATTAATCCTTCAATTAAGGTGGGAACTTTAGACTCCAATGTATATAAGGAGAAATATGTAAGTGGATGTATAACTATGGAAAATGAAAATAAAAGTTACAAAAAACCCCAAAACTTGGGACATCTTTATAATGGAAAAGATCACAGAAAATATAAAACATACAGATAACGCAACACAACAATACGCCTCATTCACGAAATGGGATCCATTTACGGAATATGTAGCAGCATCCGACATCCAGCCACACAACCCGAGCTACCTTAATCTAGTTTACACATAAACAACACACCACCACCCCAGTGTCATAACCCAGTCAAATACATAAGCGATGCCAAACACAAGCTCGGAGTCCACACAGAGGCTAGCAATTATATATAGCGTTTAACACTGTAACGCGGAAATAACAATGTTTTTATGTTGGTTTAACTTGTATGTAAGCTACACTGTTATTGCTTCATTCTTGTATATTGTATATTTTTGGAATACCAATAAAAAACTTTTTAAAAAAGGATTGTGTTTGACTTGTTGGCCAACCAGATGGTTCTAGGAGTCTTGCAAACTTGATATGGAAGTCCGAAGCCTCCCCCTGACCAGTTGCTACCCCACCTAGCACTGGCATTCAAAGGTTTACTGCCTCTGAACATGGAGCTTCCATACAGGTATTGCTTGACCACGGACTTTTCTAAGCTCCTTTCAAAGTCATACAGTCTAGTGGCCATCACGTCACCCGTGAACTCTGTAACAAAAGTATCAAACACACCTCTCTCCGTCCACTTGTATTGCCAACGGAAGGCCACAGAAGAGGTCTCTTTTCAACCTGATGGGTGCTACACCATCTTGGTCCCTAGACCCAAATATGCAGCTCCAATTCAGGGTGGTTGGGGCTATTCAACAATAACACAACAACAACGGCTACGGGCCAATGGCTCAGAGGTACATGTGGAGTATCTGCATGTACACTCTGTGACCATAACCAACTTTGTTTTCTTTTGCAAGTGCATGAGCTGAGCACAACATTTCCACAGAAAGGACCAGGAAATCACTAGCACACAAAATGCTTGGGTCCAAGGTGCTTCACTTAAAAAAAACCCAAAACCCTGCAAATATTTGATTGCGGTTTCAGATTAAATGCACAATCTGCATCATTCAACGGAAGAAGTGAAGCCTATCGTACCTGTTCAAAAGTCTACCTATTGACCATCTTCTATCCCGGAGCAATTGAGATTTAGGCACCCAAGCCAAAGACAGTAACTAAAAATCTATAGGATTCGAAATTTAGAAAAAAGGAGAAGAAAATATGTAGCCATCACACCAAAGGAAACAGAAACTCTCTGCCAGGTGAACACATTTGGAAGGGGGGCTTCCAGAGATGTAACAGAGAAGACCCTTCCCTCTGGGAATCACAGAATCATAGAGTTGGAAGGGACCTCCATGGTCATCTAGTCCAACCCCCTGCACAATGCAGGAAATGCACAAATACCTCCCCTTCCACACCTGTAGTGACCGCTGTTCCACGCCCAGAACCTGTGCAGAAGCTCTTGGAGGATTGGTTACATTAGGGGTGTGTCGCCTAATAGGTAAAGGAGTTCCTGCTACAAAAAGAGCCCCGAGTGTCCCCTTCGGTCCCCTGGTCCCAGACTATTTAGGGCTTCGAAAGGAATAACCAGCACTTTGGATTTCATTCAGAAGTCAGCTGGCAGCCAGCATAGTTCTCTCAGGACTGGCAAGATATGTGCCTTGTATCTCACGCCAGCCGTGGCTATCAGTCAGCAATGCTGATGGTAGCAGAGAAATGAGATCCAACAGGAGAGAGTGCAGCGGTTGGACAAGGATTTGAGGGAGGCCATCTGCTGTGACACCTGGCTAGATGGCTTTCGGCCAGCCACTCTCTCGTAGCCTGACCTACCTCACAGGGCTGTTGTGTGGAGGAAAGGGAACAATGGATACTGCCCCGCCCTCTGCAGAGGGAAAGGTGTGAACAAAATGTGATAGGTAGGAAGTTAGGGAGATATTGAAGAATTCATTGGTTGTTTTATTTTATTTTTATCCCGCCCTCCTCGCAAGTTGGCCCAGGGTAGGTTACAAGTCACAAAGACAACAGTATGATTTAGGTAATTAAAATCGTATTACTGTTAAAACAACAAAAACCGCAGCCAGGGTGGATTTGCCTCGACAAGGAGGCATTATCAGCAGGGGAGGACAGAGATGGATTTGGATGTCCGCTGCCTCATCCGAAGGCCCGGTGGGACAGCTCCATTTTGCAGGCCCTGCAGAATAGTAATAAATCCCGCAGGGCCCTGGCCTCAAGTGGGAGTTTGTTCCACCAGGCTGGGGCCAGGGCAGAAAAGGCCCTGGCCCTAGTGGAGGTGAGCCAGATGTCCTTGGGGCCAGGGATAACCAGAAGATGTTGGTCGGTTGAGCATAATGCTCTACAAGGCATGCATGGGGAGAGATGATCCTGAAGATATGCAGGTCCCTGGCCGTACAGGGCTCTGGAGGTTAACACGAGAACCTGGAGCTGGATCCGGTACTCTATCGGCAGCCCAGTGCAGTTGGTGCAGCACTGGCCAAATGACAGCCTGCACAGGCGTTGCCGTCAGCACACTCGCTGCCACATTCGGCACTGGCTGCAACTTCCGGAGCAGAGCCCAGGGCAGCCCCACGTCGAGAGAGTTACAATAATCCAGTCTGGAAGTGACCACCGTGTGGATTACTATAGCTAAGTCCTGGGAAGTGAGATAAGGAACCAGTTGCTTCACCCTTATGGCAGTGTGTGTAGTCTAGCCAGGAGATCCCAAAATTGTCCGGCAGCCAGAAGTTCTAGGTCTTTTGGTATTTTCTACCACTAGGTGGTGAGCTAGACTTGTTTTTAAGGCAAGAGACATTTCAGAGGTGGTTTGCCATTGTCTGCCTCTGAGTCATGAGTCTGGTATTCCTGGGAGGTCGTCTGTCCAAATACTAGCCTGGCCTGACCCTGCATAGCTTCCGAGACCTGACGGGATGGGGCTAGCCCGGGCGACCCAGGTCAGGGCATATTTAAACATGACACTGGATTTTGGAAGCTGGCTGGTTTGGTTCAAATTTCTCCCATGCGGGAACGAAGTTCGAGAGTCTTTGTTTTTGCACCAGTTTCTCTTCCCTCAAGCAAAGCAGGCCACGTTAGAATTAACTCGTTTCCCCCGATGCCATTTCTGTGTCACTTTCCTATGGACGGCGCGCAGGTCAATACAAGAATATGCACAAGAGCCACAAAAACAAGAAAGATCAGGATGGACGACTATGACAATATATGGGACCCAACCAGAACAAAGGCTACCCATATCGGCGCAGCCCCAATATTTCTACCGAGAGGCACTCCAAACAGAACACGCGTACCCCTAATGCTTCTGTTTCTGCTTTGTATTTAATATTGCCTGTCTCACAAATAGCCAGCGAGCTTGCCAGGTTCATTTCTCCAACTATGCACTATATTACAGGAAATTTGGATTTCCCAGAAATGCAAAATGAGGCACATGAAACTGCTACCAAGTTAAACCCTTGGTCTATTAGTCTTGTCCACTCTGACGGGTAGCAGCTCTCCAAGGCCTCAAGCGGAGGTCTTCTGTAGCACCTGCATTAGCTAACCCATCGTGGAGCAACGTTTGCTGGAACTGATAAATTGTCCAAAAGGGAAGGCAGAATTATAAAGGTAAAAGTGGGGGGGGGGGAGAGGAAGCACACTGTTCCCCAATCAGGAAATAAACTTGTGTTTGGACTGTACCACTCTCAACTGCAGATGGGGGATGACAGAAATAGATGCTCCTTCTCCCCCCCCATACTTTTTTTTTTTTAAAGAATCCACCCACATAGAAAGCCACTTGGAAAACGGTTGCTGCCTAGCATTCCTTCTGACAGGATGGTTTCCTATGGGGATTAAATTTGTGGTGGGGAAGCATTAAGTTCTATGAGTCCCACCTGTAGCTGGAAGGGGGAAGGAAGCCAGTTTGATGTAGTGGTTAGGAGCGCAGGCTCTAATCTGGGAGAGCTGGGTTTGATTCCCCACTCCGCCACATGAAGCCAGCTGGGTGACCTTGGGTCAGTCACAAGTTTTCTCAGAGCTGTTCTCTCAGGAGCAGTCCTCGAAAGAGCTCTCTCAGCCCCACCTACCTCACAGGGTGCCTGTTGTGGGGAGGGGAAGGGAAAGGAGATTGTAAGCTGCTCTGAGACTCCTTCTGGTACTGAAGGGCGGGGGATAGATCCAAACTCCTCTTCTCTTCTGCTGCTGCCCCCAGATCCTATGGTTGATCAGCGGTCTCCTTTACACCGAAAATTGTTATTTTATAAACAGACAAACAACTGACAAACAACAAGTTACATAAAAATGGGGGGTGTAACATATCCGTCTGTGTTTCAGCTATTCTGTTACCTCCCACATTGTCTCGTTTATAGGTACACATTTGTCACCTCATGTATTTATGTAAACATTTTGCATTATAATTTAGTTCATTGTCATCTTCCAATTCAGTTATGTTCCATATAGTTTATCTATTGATCGGCGGTCCTCTAACATCAAAGTGGTTGTGATGGCTTCAACTGATATACTGGATCCGCAGGGCCTGCAAGACGGAGCTCTTCCGCCAGGCTTTCACATAGGGGCCGCCGCTGCCACCACCACCAACGGTGGCAATACCACCGGGTTGCGGGATCGCCCTGAGAAGCCCAGCCACATGTGACATTAACAACGTGGATTGGTATGAATGATCAACTGGACAGTGAGACCCTAATGGGGCTGGTTTGAAGATAACCACTCAAGACCATCTTGACTGAAAGCACTTTATTATTGTCATTAGTGTTATTATTGTTATAATTGTGATTTTACTGTTTTATTGGGTTTTATATATGGGCTTGCGCCCCTTGTCAGCCGCCCTGAGCCCGCTCGCGGGGAGGGCGGGGTAAAAATGCTTAAAATAAATAAAATAAATATAGTGCAAAGGCCACCGTAAGACTAAAAGGAGGTAATCCATCCCCCCCCACCCCCCAGAGAATAAGGAGTGTTGAAAGATGGACCATTATTTTTGGGTCACTTACTCATCGTATCTCTGATTCAGGTGAGGGGGGGGAGGTTCGGGGTTGTTTCCAAACCAAGCACAGTCTGCTTGACCAGAAGCAATGGCAGATGGAAGACGTCGATCCAAAGCTGAGCGCCTCTCTCTCTCCTCTCTCTTTTAAAAAAAATTTGTCTCCAGCTAAAGTTAACCATTCCCCCGTTTAAATTAAATCACAGGATTCCTTAAAATTAAAACTGAAAGGTACGAAAGATCTGGAGCACCCCTGGAAGACCAGACACATTTTGAAAAACAGCAACGATACCTTGTTTTATAAAGCGTTATTCCAGACTGATGCACAGATGAATTTCTCAAAGCCCTCTCCTGGGCCACCTAACACATCTGCAATAAATCGTAGGAATCATCCTAGATGACTCAACCCTCCTCCGCCGATTGACACGCTGCCCCGACTGGCCACAGGAGTCCTCAGCCGAGAGTAAACAGATGCCCTGGAGGTTACCAAACCGCACCAAGGGAAGAGAACCAAGCAGGAAAGAGTTCCAGTTATTGAGTAATGAAGACATACAAGTAAAGTGACCTTTGGAGGCCATCAAATTTCTGTTCTTCTAGAGAGGTAATTTTTTTTGTGGGGGGGAGGGGACAGGTCCAAGCACACCAGGTCAGCCCAGCTGGCCACTGAACACGGCACTGCACAGACTAAAGGACCCCATTTTGAGAAACAGGCTTTAACGGGGTATATCTACGGGGTAGATAAGCATATGGAGCAGAGGTCCATTGGTGGCTATGAGCCACAAGGTATAGACAGGAACTATCGGTATGGGGCAAGTGATGCTCTGTATTCTTGGTACTTGGGGGGGGGCAACAGTGGGAGGGCTTCTAGTGTCCTGGCCCCACTGCTGGACCTGATGGCACCTGGTGTTTTTGGCCACTGTGTGACAGAGTGTTGGACTGGATGGGCCACTGGCCTGATCCAACATTGGCTTCTTTTATGTTCTTATGTTCTTTTAACGGGGTATTATCCGTTACGAAAAGTAACCTCAGCAAATGCTCTTGGCTACCTTCTTTTGCAATTATACTCGCATTCAAAAGTAGGCCTTTGAACCTTGTTCTGAACATTGCCTCCCCTTAGAATTGCCAGGTCCGGGTTGGAAAATACCTGGAGACTTTGGAGGGTGGATCCGGGAGAGGGTGGAGCCTCAGGATGGTACAAGGCCATAGAGTCCACCCTTCAAAGCAGCCATTTTCTCCAGGGGAGCTGATCTCTGTCAGCTGGAGATCGGTTGTAAAAGCAGATCCCCAGGCCCCACCTGGAGGCTGGCAACCTTACTTCCCCTAGTGTAAGTTAGGGAGGGGCAACTTCTCTGCATCTCGGATTGCAGTTGCGTTGGCGATTCTCAACACCATTGAAAAAGAAGAGATTGATGTCTCACCCTTCACTACCCGAAGGAGTTCCTGGTGTTCTTCCGCCCACTAACTAAACCCCACCGTTCTTGGGCTCCACTCCCCAAATCTCCAGGTATTCCGTGACCCAGCGTTGGCATCCTTACTAACAGCCCGTTCTGAGCACGGTCAGAAGCTCACTTCCGATTGCAAACGGAGCTTTTTGGGAGATGACTCTCAGACTATACACCGTCTTGGCGAATTCACGTTCCGAGCCGGGCAACTGTGAGCTTTATCGGCATCGCTAATTAAATTTCTTTGACCCTTCAAGGAAACCTGAGATAATGCCTTTGACCCACATGAACTCAACGGCGGCCCGGTGTCCTCCCCGGGAAACCACGCGGAGTCTGCCTGGGGTATGTACCAGCCTTCAAATTAGAAAGTGGTATTTTCGTCCTCGCTACGAATCTTTGGCTGCCAGACAGACCGAATTCCTCATACTGAACTTCTAAAGAACAAACTACTGCTCAAAGAAAGAGAGCTGGTGGGGATCTCCGATGAAGGGACCCCCCCCCTTTGAAGACACACAGACTCACAACGGCAGTGTCACTTTACACAAACGCGGCGGCGGGAGGTCTCGAACTCTGATGCCCTCGATCCAGCCATTGTTTTAGATGATACGCAGCCACCTAACTTCCTTAATGAGACAATTAATTAATGTTAAACTTGCACGGCTGATAAGGCTGTTAACCATTCTGCTTTATATAAAATTGTGCTTTATAATTTAACTTTATGGGACCCTGCAGTTAGGCCCGCGTAGGCATACGCTCCCCCCCTCCCTCCATTCACTTCGGGCAGTCATTTCACTGAACGCTTTTGATGGAAACGGCACGCGAGGAGAGAGAACTGCACCACTGCGGCCACTAAAGAAAGCCAACTAGGAACTTCATTGGTCTATAAAATGGGATGATTTCTTTCGTTGTTTTCTTTTTTAAAAAAAAAAACGGCATTTTACCCTCCTGATGTTCTTCCGCTCACTAACTAAACCCCACCGTTCTCGGGCTCCACTCCCTAAATCTCCAGGTATTCCATGACCCAGCGTTGGCATCCTTACTAACAGCCCGTTCTGAGCACGGTCAGAAGCTCACTTCCGATTGCAAACGGAGCTTTTTGGGAGATGACTCTCAGACTATACACCGTCTTGGCGAATTCACGTTCCGAGCCGGGCAACTGTGAGCTTTATCGGCATCGCTAATTAAATTTCTTTGACCCTTCAAGGAAACCTGAGATAATGCCTTTGACCCACATGAACTCAACGGCGGCCCGGTGTCCTCCCCGGGAAACCACGCGGAGTCTGCCTGGGGTATGTACCAGCCTTCAAATTAGAAAGTGGTATTTTCGTCCTCGCTACGAATCTTTGGCTGCCAGACAGACCGAATTCCTCATACTGAACTTCTAAAGAACAAACTACTGCTCAAAGAAAGAGAGCTGGTGGGGATCCCCGATGAAGGGACCCCCCCCTTTGAAGACACACAGACTCACAACGGCAGTGTCACTTTACACAAACGCGGCGGCGGGAGGTCTCGAACTCTGATGCCCTCGATCCAGCCATTGTTTTAGATGATACGCAGCCACCTAACTTCCTTAATGAGACAATTAATTAATGTTAAACTTGCACGGCTGATAAGGCTGTTAACCATTCTGCTTTATATAAAATTGTGCTTTATAATTTAACTTTATGGGACCCTGCAGTTAGGCCCGCGTAGGCATACGCTCCCCCCCTCCCTCCATTCACTTCGGGCAGTCATTTCATTGAACGCTTTTGATGGAAACGGCACGCAAGGAGAGAGAACTGCACCACTGCGGCCACTAAAGAAAGCCAACTAGGAACTTCATTGGTCTATAAAATGGGATGATTTCTTTCGTTGTTTTCTTTTTTAAAAAAAAAACATTAAAAAAAAGAAAGCTAATTACATTTATTTTCGCTTCCTCGTCTGCTTTTCCCTCCTCTTTTGTCCGTCGCTGGTATCCATCTCTCAGTGAGCACCGAGTGGCACGCCAATGCGCGGGCCGCCGTGTTGAGCAAATGTCAGTTGTGCTGAAACAAAAAGGGACTCAGCCAAGGGGGGTGGGGGGGGAGAGGAGCCATTGATTTACCCTCAATCCATTCCGCACCAGATTTCCAGTCCACTGCGCGGATGTCAAACCATGATGCAAAACCCTATAGAAGTAACTGAAGCAGTGAAGGCTTATTAAATTTGTTAAATGATGTGAGTGTGTGTGTGCGTGCGCGTGCATCTACCTCTCTCCCTCCCTCTCCGTATAAGGAACGAGGCACTTTGCAAAATGCAATCAAGACTGCTGAGCGAGCATTTTCAAGACCCACAGAAATGCACATGGAATACGGAAGCCTGAAAGAAAATCTATTTAATTAATTGGGGGGGGGGAGAGAGTAGTGTGTGTATATCTTTACAAATTTCAAAGGAATGGGGATTAATCTGAGACAGAGCAAAGGGAGTCTTGCAGAGGCGGTAGGGTTCAAACCCACTCTCGAGATTTTTTAAATAGGGGGGACATAATTTACGGGCAAACATTCCTGACCAATCAGGACTGTGTGTTCCCAGAACTTGGAATCCTCTTCAAGCGGAAGGGGGAAAGAATAGAGTTCCTATGGTGGGTGGTGAGCTATATGAAGCCTCTGGATTGGCCAAGCGTGGTATGAAGACATGGCACAAGGATTTTTGCTTCTGGATTGTTAACAGAGCCTTTTTTTGTCTGAGGCCCTTGGCTCCAGCACCCTGATAAAGTCTTTCCAGACCTGGATTTGGACACAGCCAATCAGGGATCCAAACTGGCCTTGACAGTGTGATAAGTACTACAAGCAATGCACCCTCTGAGCTGTGGAGTCTTGTGAGCAAAAATTCTACTTTGTGAGCTACTGGCATTAAAGTTGTGAGCGAGCGATTTGGCCGCTGCGTAAATCAGTTTGCTCTGGAGCCCATCCTTCCTGAGCTAAGACAGAAATCTGTGAGCTGGAGGCTGAAAAAACTGAGCTAGCTCACACTAACTCAGCTTAGAGGGAACACTGACTACGAGTCATATTTTTTTTTAACCCTGCCTTTCTCCTGTGATGGACTCAAGACAATTTTCAGTGTTAAGTTTCATGGTCAAATGAGTTGGAACAGGGCAAGGAGGTCTGACTCTGCACTTCTTCACCCATTCACTGCCACAGGAGGTGGTGGCAGCTATAAGCATGGACAGCTTCAAGAGGGAACTGGATAAACATATGGAGCAGAGGTCCATCCGTGGCTATTAGCCACAAGGTATAGATAGGAACTCTTGATCTGGGGCAAGTGATGCTCTGTCTTCTTGGTGTTTGGGGGAGAGGGGCAACAGTGGGAGGGCTTCTAGTGTCCTGGCCCCACTGATGGACCTCCTGAGGGCACCTGGTATTTTTGGCCACTGTGTGACAGAGTGTTGGACTGGATGGGCCATTGGCCTGATCCAACATTGGCTTCTGTTATGTTCTTATGTCTGGGGCAAGGGATGGTCTGTATTCTCGGTGCTTGGGGGGGGCAACAGTGGGAGGGCTTCTGGTGTCCTGCCCCCACTGGTGGACCTCCTGAGGGCACCTGGTATTTTTGGCCACTGTGTGACAGAGTGTTGGACTGGTTGGGCCATTGGCCTGATCCAGCATTGGCTTCTCTGATGTTCTAAAGGGCCTTCTGGGGCTGTTGGCCTTCAGGTAGTCTTTGGAGTTCTGCTGGAATTACAACTGATCCCCAGACCACAGAGATCAGTTTCCCTGGAGGACATGGTAGCATCAGAGGGCTGACTCTATGGCAGGGGTCCTTGACCTTCTTCGGCCTACTGACACTTTTGGAATCCTGACATGGTGAGGCCGCCGCAGCCACAAAATGGCTCTTGCAGGAGGAGAGGCTACAAAAACAAGGCTGTTGTGGCCGACCTTCAGACACAACATGGTGCTGCGGTGGCTGCCGTGGTGGTGTGCTATGGTGTGGTGTGGTGTGGTGGAAGTTCCAAAAAAAATTTCTAAAAATCTGCACAGCCAATCATATCTCTAGTGGCTGATCAGAAGCCTTGCTGGTCAAAAATCTCACCTGGCCCCACCCACTTTCTAAGAGCACTTGGCGGGCACTAGGAAAGGAGGAGGAGGAGATTGGATTTATGCCCCACCCTTCACAACCTGAAGGAGTCTCAGAAAGGCATTGGCGTGTGTCATGGAGCCCATGGGAACCATGTTGGTGACCCCTGCTCCATGAGGTCATGATTCCGCTCAGCTCCCTTCATAGGCACTGGCCCCCAAATCTCCAGGAATTTCCCAAGCCAGAGTTGGCAACAGTATTTCAGGAATGACAGAGATGCATCCCTCAAACTCTCAACAGTGGAATCAGCTGCCTAGGGAGGTGGTGAGCTCCCCCTCATTGGCAGTCCTTAAGCAGTGGCTGGACAAACACTTGTCTGGGATGCTCTAGGCTGATCCGGCACTGAGCAGGGGGTTGGACTAGTTGGCTTATAGGGACCCTTTGAACTCTGTGTGATTCTATGGTTCTATATACCATACCGAGGTGGGCTTCCCATCTATTCCTGATTTCTGAAACAGGAACTTCCTAGTCGAAGGGGCATGTCAGAAGTTCATTCTTCATTGCTACGATCAACCAGAGACCCAACCCGGAAAATGCTGACGTAGAAACAGAAGCGATCTATTTAGAGAAGCAGGCTTTCTGGTCCATTGACCGCTCTCAGCAGCATCTCAGAAGACGATGCTCTCTAATCAGCGCAAAAGTCACCCCTTTGAACTCCCGCTTCCTCGTTCCCGCCAAACCCGATTCCCTTGCAGTCCGAGCCGCTTCTCTTACCCCAGTCCGTCAATGCGGCGTTACTAAGTGCCACCTCCTCTATCAGAAACCGGGTCTTACAAGTCCCCCGCGGACAAGAGGAACAACAATGGGGGGGGGCTCGTAAAAGATTCATGGCACAACCCCGCGCTCTCCGCCTTGCTCGCTCGCTCAGAAAAACCCAGTGCAAATCCCATCAAAAATTTAGCAGAGGCCCTGCCTCATCTGTTTAGGCCTCGAGCGAGTTTCAGGGACAACTCATTAGGGACAAGCTCATTAAAACCAGCCCCGGAGCAAAAGCAGTTTGCAAGCCTCCCCGTCTTTATACCGTCCCACCTAGCCGTTTGCGTTACAAGCATTTCCTCGACACAAGGCCTTCCCGACGGTGTGGTGTTAAGATGGAAGTCTGTGGGTTTTCTTCCACCACCCCCTCCCCAAAATTTAGCTGAGGCCCAGGATTTTTCAAATGCTGTTCTTTACGTCTGTCAAATGTAATGTCATTTTCATGTGCGGCGGAGTTTGCTATGGCTTTGTCCTCAAAGATAGAGAGAGATTAGAGGCGTCGCCTTGGCGGATACTCAGTTATATTAAGAAAATAGCCCCTTTCCACAGCAACCCTATCAAAGCATAAGTCTAAAAACATTTGGTACTGATGCATTTTGGTCTTCCGTGAGACTGCACAACAAGGCAAACGGTGGTCCCTTGGTTCTCCATTGGGCGGCACTCAAGATGAAGAGGGGTTGCTGAAATTTGCTACCGGCCCCTGTAGCCGAGCCCTTAACAGAGCCTTGATGTGTGGCTATGAGGGAGTGAGGATGTTTATCTCCCTGCTGTGGAAAGCTTCCTTTGCCGATTCCCACAAATGGAACTCCTTCTAAAGGCACAGCTCGGGGAGTCTTTTGAAAAGTTAAGTGACTTGAACGGAAGCTCCAAGTTCGGGGGCACTAAACCTCTGAATCTCAGTGCAAGGAGGCAACATCAGGGGAAGGCCTTGGCCTCTTTGCCCTGTTGTTGGCCCTCCAGAGGAACTGGTTGGCCATCGTGTGAGACAGGATGCTGGACTAGATGGGCCACTGGTCTGATCCAGCAGGGCTCTCCTGATGTTCTTCTCAGGGGAAGGCCTTGGCCTCTTTGCCCTGTTGTTGGCCCTCCAGAGGAACTGGTTGGCCACTGTGTGAGACAGGATGTTGGACTAGAAGGACCCTCCACTGGTCTGATCCAGCAGGGC
The DNA here is from genome assembly GCF_001447785.1 of Gekko japonicus. Lineage (NCBI taxonomy): Eukaryota > Metazoa > Chordata > Lepidosauria > Squamata > Gekkonidae > Gekko > Gekko japonicus. The sequence goes on along the minus strand of NW_015175376.1, from coordinate 440,984 downwards.
TCTTCTGAGGTTCTTAACATCTGGGCAAGGGCTTGGCCTCTATGTTTGGTGTGGGGGTTAAATGTGTGGACTCTAATCTTCAAGAACTGGGTTTGATTCCCACTCCTCCACATGCAGCTGCTGGTGTGATCCTGGGTCAGTTATAAGTTCTTTCAGAGCTGTTCTCTCAGGAGCAGTTCTCTCAAGAGCTCTCTCAGCCCCACCTATCTCACAGAGTGTCTGGTGTGGGGAGGGAAAGGGAAAGGAGATTGTAAGCTGCTCTGAGACTTCTTCGGGTAGTGGGGTATAAATCCAATCTCTTCTTTTTTTCCCCTCTTCTACGTCCCGTTGTTGGACCTCCAGAGAAACTGGTTGGCCACTGTGTGAGACAGGATGCTGGAACAGATGGACTACCGGTCTGATCCGGCAGGGCTCTTCTGATGTTCTTACATCAGGAGAAACAGATGTCCCAAAGTCACACAACACCCCTGCTGACCTCCACCGCCTTTACAAACTCTGCCCTCCCTAGGCATCACACGCAAATCTCCAGGAATTTCCCAAACAGGAGTTGGCAAACTTGGGAACACCGGATGCATCTTTCACACTCCCAGTAGCTCAACAACACTCCTATCAAGGCCAGAGTCTGGGTGATCGATCCCTTGAGGAGCCACCATGCATGACTGGTGGACTTCATTGACGCTAGGTAGGACACCAGTTGCACATGGCGGCGGTCAGCATGGAGGAGATGAAGAGAGGCAGCGACATCCCAAGGAGGCGGTTAGTTTGGCAGCTGATGACGTGGCCAGCAGGAGGGCGTCCGGAGCCGCAAGGACGTTGTGACGCCCACCGCGGCTGCACACCAGGGCCCATAACCAACAGCCCCCCGAGAGGAGTCGCCAGAGAGCAGAAAGAACAGCGGAGGCCGCGGAAGACGCACCGGAGAAAAACTGGAAGAAGTCGCCCACTCGCCAGATAAACGAACGATCGGAGCCGGGAGGGTACCTGGTAGGGCTCCCCCCACCCCAGACGTACTGTGGCCATAGTTAGGGATTCTGCATAGGTCTCTGCACCATGCACCATGTAAGCTGCTCAGAGCCCTTCGGGGGTGAGCGGGGTACAAATTGAAAGTATAAATAAATAAATAAGCCACAGCCTGGAGTCTTGCAGCTAAATGGAGACTCGCATGAGGGAGGCGATGGGTGGGATCTGTTACAATTCCAAGGCACATTTGGCTTGGAATAAACCTTAAACTGCAAACTTCTAGCTGGATATTTAGCTGGTGAAATTAATCTTCAGCAGATGAAATGCAAGTCCCGAGACTCTCGCATCGATGCCCGGGAAGCCAGTATGAGGCCCGGGGAAGGCACGTAGCACTGTCTCCATGATAAGTACTTAACCTGAGAGAAGAACAGAAGCTCCTGTTTCACAGAGACAAAGGTGTGTATTAAAGGAGAGCACCGGGCTAGGGTAGGGGGCAAACTCGGGGAATCTCCGTTATAGGAGAGGGTAGTCCCCCCCCCATGCTCAATTACAGCAAAATTATCTCAATGCAGCGGTCTTCAGCTTTTCAAGACAGGACCTACAGAGCATGTCTCCCACTGAGCTGCAAACGCAGGAAGTCGTGTGACATCAGAGGCACGTGACAGGAAGAGGGGGAGCCAGAGTGAGGACCAGGATTGCGGGCAGCAGAACAAAAGAGAGGGTAATCAAAAAAGATAGTGAAGAACGACCCAACGGTCAGGGTCATGGGAGGATCTTCTTTACACCTGTGTGACTTTCCTCACCTCGCCATCTTGCTGCGTTTCTCAGCACACTGCAGGCCAAGAGAGGAAGGAGACATAGCGGGATACAGAAAGGCCTCCCAAAAGGAAGTAACAAGCAGCTTTCCAGTGGTCCTTGACTAGGGTCACCATTCCCCAGTTGTGAACTGGGGATCCCGTGGATATTGGGGCTTCTCCCTGCCGCCGGCCACCTGGTCGGCAGGGAAAAACCCACCCCCAGATTGTGACATTGCCGCATGACTTTCCCAACAACACACTGATGTCGCACAGAAGCGACACTCTGGTTTGGGGGCAAAACTCTATGGTTTGATGACGATTTTACCACAGAGTTTTGCCCAAAAATGAGAGTGTCACCATGCGACGTCCCCAATGTCACTTCCACATGGTGTCAGCATGTCACGTCACTCCACCTCGCTCCTGGAAAGTTCCCTCCTGCCCCCGCCAGTGCAGACATTGGACCTGGCAACTCTATCTATGACCTAGAAGGAAGGAATCTGAGGCCCACTTGGTGCTGAGCCAGGAAACAAAACAAAACAGCCACATCTAGGCTTGCTAAGGTGGGGGGCTGGAGTTCTAGATTTCCAGCTGGTGTCCAGACTACAGAGGTCAGTTTCCATGGAGGAGACGGCAGCTCCGGAGGGGGGGACTCTACGGCCACAGAGCCCTGCTGAGTGCTCCCCTCCCTTCCCACCCCAAACTCCACCTTCCCCAGCCGCCGCCCTTGAATCTCCAGGAATTTCCCAAAGCAGAGTTGGTGACCGTATCCACATCAGCTGATGTCTTGCTAATATATATGTGGAAGTTGCATTTCCCCCCAGAAAAGGATTTCACCACAAAGCGGAAACTCTTCTTGCAGGCATCGGTTGGAGGGTTGAGGAAAGGAGGGAGCAGGTTCCCCGTGACCTCTCCAGTAACACCCAAACCAAAATGCTTGTCCGGGTCCTTCGGCGGATGTTTGAAGCCTGTGGCCCTTTAAGAGGCATGACCTTGGAACCAAAACCTGGCCGGGACATCCTTGGGACTCATTGCCCGCTCTTGGATTGTACGGGGGGCCTGCTGGGTTCCACACGTTTCTTTAAGTTTCGTTTTAAAATATGGATTTCATTTGGTGTGCTACTAGGGTTGCCAAGGTGGGAGATTCCTGGAGATTTGGAGGGGGGGAACTCGGGTAGGACGGGGTTGAGGGAGAGGAGGGGGTTTGACCACAGAGGAAACTGCCTTAGTTCATCAAGGTCTGCCTTGTCTACGCAGACTGGCAGTGGCTCTCCTGGGTCTCAGGTAGAGGCCCATCACATTACCTACTGCAAGACCCTTTAACTGAAGTTGCCGGGCTTGAACCTGGGTCCTTCTGCATGCAAAGCAAAGGCTCTTCTACCGAGCCTCTCTTAGTGGGGTATGATGCCATAGAGTTCACCCTCCAAAGCAACCGTTTTCTCCATGGGAAGTCTAAAGATCATTTGTAACTCCAGGATATCTCCATGGCGAAGAAGAAGAAGGAGTAGTAGTAGGAGTAGTAGTAGGAGTAGTAGTAGTAGTAGGAGGAGGAGGAGGAGGAGATTGGATTTATACCCCACCCTTCACTACCCAAAGCAGTCTCAGAGCAGTTTACAATCTCCTTCCCTTCCCCTCCCCACAACAGACACCCTGTGAGGTAGGTGGGCTTAAGAGAGAGCTCTTTCAAGAGCTGCTCCTGAGAGAACAGCTCTGAGAGATCTTTGACTGACCCAGGGTCGCACCCAATGTTCCCTCTAAGCTGTGGAGCCTTGTGAGCAAAAATTCTGCTTTGCGAGCTACTGGCATTAAAGTTGTGAGCCAGCGATTTGGCGGCTGCATAAATTAGTCTGCTCTGGAACCATCCTTCCTGAGCTAGGACAAAAATGTGTGAGCCAAAGGCTAAAAAACTGTGAGCTAGCTCACGCAAACTCAGCTTAGAGGGAACACTGGTCGCACCAGCAGCTGCATGTGGAGGAGTGGGGAGTCCTGTGTTGACAGTCCTGTGTTCCACTTTGGGTGGGAGAAATGTGGGAATCTCTCTCTCCCCCATCCATCCATCCATCCATCCATCCATCCATCCATCCATCCATCATCTCTATATCAGGGCTTGCTTTTCTTTTCTTTTAAAGAGATGCTGGGACTCTCAAGAGGAAAATGAAGTTTTCAATAGGTATACTGAAAACCCATGAACTTTTAAACATTTTTAAAAAGTATTTTGTCAACGATGTTCTGGAACTCCGTTCCGGTGTGTTCCCCCAGGACAAAAAAACAACAACCCTATATCTCTATCTCTCTATCTGTCTAACAGACCATGCACAGTCTGATAGGTCACATCAATTCAAAGTTCCTCCCATAGTACAGGTGTGTTTTACTCCATGTATACTCAAAGTAGCTTCAGTCAGAAAAAAAAAACAACACAGAGAAGTCTTAAAAAGCCTGTTAGTAATGAGGCATAAAGCGAAAGCGACAGATCATAACAGACCAGCACGCCTGAAACACACCAACCTCTCCCCCCCATCCCCTAAAAGAAAGCCCGTCCGTGAGGACAAGTTAATTCAAATGGCCTGCAGCTACACCTTATTCATAATACACACGATCCATTCTGCTTCCTCTCCGATCGGGTTTGAAGAAAAATGACTTCGATGTGATTAATCTGCTTGCCAAAAAAGGGGGGGGGCTGGGAGATACACGGCGTTTCACAGCTATCCGGAACGCAGATCATTTATGAAGGACGCCGCGGAACTGAAAAGATAATTCATAAAAGGAAAACAATGAGGCAACATTAGGCATGCAAATGGCAGCTTTAATTCTAATTAAATCTTATCGGGAGAGCGGCTTAAGAAGCTCAGCATTGTCACCCAAATGTGCTAAGACGTCGCTACAGCCAAGCTTTCCCTAATGCCAGCTCTCCCGTTCCCACCGCCTTTGGACGCGGACATGTTAGAGTCTAATTTAAGCCCTTTCTTCTTCTAAACCCATAAAACAAACCCCAGATAACACTGCGTTCCTACAGACACATGCAAACCAAAGGCTTTTTTTTCAAAAAAAGAGAAATCAAACACAGTCCAACAGCATCAGATGGGTGGCGAGGTGGATGAATGGCTCCCTTAAAACAAAAGAAGGATTTTATCAATTCCTCTCGCAGCGGAATCCCTGCTGCACGAGCGTCTCTGGGATTCGAGATGCAGGCGAGAGCCACAGAATACACGCGTGATAGCTGGAAGTTAACCTCCACAGCGAAGGGTGTTGGGTCTCTGGCCAGCAAAGAAACCATGGCAAGATGGGGCGCTCGTGGATACTCGAAGACCACTTTATAGCCCCCTGGGGCAGACCAAAGGAAGTCCAACCGCCTTCCCCAAGAAAGTAGGAGTGAAAGGGGCAGAGAACGGGGAGGCTGGTACTGGGGGTGTCTTCCTTCGGCAGAAGGAAATGAGATGGGACCGGATCCCTAAAATTACTTGATTGAAGAGGATTCCTGTCCTTCAAGAGGAGAAGGAGAAAGAGAAAGAAGGAGAAAGTTGGATTTATATCCCACCCTTCACTCGGAGTCTCAGAGCAGCTTACAATCGCCTTCCCTTCCCCTCCCGACAGCAGACACCTGGTCAGGTAGGTGGGGCTGAGAGAGAGACAGTTTGGTGTAGTGGTTAGGAGTGCTGACTCTAATCTGGGAGAACCGGGTTTGATTCCCCACTCCTCCACATGCAGCTGCTGGTGTGACCTGGGGCCAGTCATAGGTTCCTTCAGAGCTGTCCTCTCAAGGGCAGTTCTCGAGAGAGCTCTCTCAGCCCCACCTACCTGACCAGGTGTCTGCTGTCGGGAGGGGAAGGGAAGGGAAATGAGATTGTGAGCTGCTCTGAGACTCCTTTGGGTAGTGAAGGGCAAGGTATAAATCCAATCTCCTCCGCCTCCTTCTTCTGAGAACAGCTCTGAGAGAACTGTGACTGACCCAAGGTCACACCAGCAGCTGCATGTGGAGGAGGAGTGGGGGACTGAACCTGGTTCTCCCAGATTAGAGTCCGTGCTCCTAACCACAACACCAAACTGGCTGTCAGAAGCTCCCTCCGCTGGGCCTAGTGGCCTAGAGAGTAGAGTCGCCGGGTCCCCCGTGGCCACTGGTGAGGGGTGGGTGGGGGATAAGGCTGCCAGATCCAGGTTGGGAAACTCCTGAAGGTCCGGAAGTGGGGGAACTGGGAAGGACAGGGACCTTGTTCTTCCACTAAGCCCCGGCTCCTTCCCAAATAGTCGGTTTGGTCCTTATAATAGAGCCATGGGGGTTTTGACGCATGAAGACATGAGGCTGCCTTATACTGAATCAGACCGTCTATTAAGGTCAGTATTACCTACTCCAGGATCCTGTGTAGAGGTCTTTCATGTCACCTACTACCTGGTCCTTTCAAATGGAGATGCTGGGGATTGAACTTGGGACCTTCTGCATGCCAAGCAGATGTCCTACCATGGAACCATGGAATGCCACAGGTAGTGGTTCTCCATGGTCCTGTGTAGCGGTCTTTCATGTCACCTACTACCTGGTCCTTTCAAATGGAGATGCTGGGGATTGAACTTGGGACCTTCTGCATGCCAAGCAGATGTCCTACCATGGAACCATGGAATGCCACAGGCTGATAAACACTTGCTGACATCGCAAGCGCAAAAGAGGCAAATATAATTGGGATGGCCCCAATCTAAGCGAGCCAGCAGCCAAGAATATAGGCCAATCCAGAGAGCCACCGCCCTGAAATGTCGCAACAGCACAGATGTCAAACTACTCGAAACGCTGCTTGTTTCAGATTTTGAATCAATCATCTGTGCAAGCATTCGGGTCTCCCAACCCAAGAGGTGACAGGCTTTGTGAACCAGGCATGCCCAATTTCTTTTCAACATCAGTTTTGCAGAAGTTAAAACTTGGGGTATGATCTTTTGAAAGATCTGATGAAGGAAGGTTTGACCCTTGGAAGCTTATACCTCTAAGAACTTGTTGGTCTCCAAGGTGGAGGGGGAAGAGGTGGAGGAACAGGAAGAGGAAAAAGAAGAGGAGGAGGAGGAGGAGGAGGAAAAGGTGGAGGGAGAGGAGGGAGAAGAGGAGGAGGAGGAGATTGGGTCTATATCCCACCCTTCACTCGGAGTCTCAGAGCAGTTTACAATCTCCTTCCTCTTCCCCTCCCCACAACAGCTGAGAGAGCTCTTTTGAGGACTGCTCTTGAGAGAACTAAGATCATGGCATCCGGCCCCATCACTCCTTGGCAAATAGAAGGGGAAGTCGTGGAAGTAGTGACAGACTTCACGTTCCTGGGATCCCAGATCACCGCAGACTGTGACAGCAGCCATGAAATTAAAAGATTTCCTTGGGAGGAAAGTGATGGCGAACCTAAACAGCATGATAAAAAGTAGAGACATCACCCTGCCAACAAAAGTCCGCATGGTCAAAGCAATGGTATTCCCAGTAGTCATGTATGGCTGTGAGAGTTGGACTATAAGGAAGGCCGAGCGCCGAAGAATAGATTCTTTTGAACTATGGTGCTGGAGGAGACTCTTGAGAGTCCCTTGGACTGCAAGAAGAACAAATCAGTCAATCCTCAAAGAAATCAACCCTGACTGTTCCCTGGAAGGCCAGATAATGAAACTGAAGCTCAAATACTTTGGCCACCAAATGAGAAGGGAGCACTCACTGGAGAAGACCCTGATGCTGGGAAAGACTGAAGGTCAAAGAAGACGGGGACGACAAAGGATGAGATGGTTAGACAGTGTCATAGATGCAATGAACATGAAATAGAGCAAACTTCAGAGGACGGCAGAAGACAGGAAGGCCTGGCGTGATCTGGTCCATGGGGTCATGAAGAGTCAGACTCAACTGTGCGACTGAACAACAACAACTTGAGAGAAGAGCTCTGAGAGTACTTGTGATTGACCCAAAGTCACGTCAGCAGCTGCATGTGGAGGAGTGGGGAATCAAACCCGGTTCGTCTAAATTAGAGTCTGCACTGCTAACCACTACGCCAAACTGGCTCTGCTGAACTTTACTAAACTCAAACGTTGCTTGTCTACTGCAGACCAATCCTGAAACTATCCCATTCAATGGGTCTATCTTCAGAAACTGAACACATGAAGCTGTTTTATACTGAATCAGGCCCTTGGTCCATCGAAGTCAGAATTGCCTACTTATACTGGCATCCATTCTTCAAGGTTTCACTTAGCAGTCTTTCACATCGCCTCCTTTACAACTGAAGATGCCAGGGACCGAACATGAGACCTTCTGCATGCCAAGCAGATGCTCCACAACTGAGCCAGGGTCTTGGATCAAGGTCTTTCTTATCACCTACTGCCTGGCAGTGTTCCCTCTAAGCTGAGTTAGTGTGAACTCGCTCACCATTTTTTAGCCTCCGGCTCACACATTTTTGTCTTCGCTCAGGAAGGGTGGCTCCAGAGCAAACTAATTTATGCAGTAGCCAAATTGCTCACTGAGAAGGAGGAGGAGGAGGAGGAGGAGATTGGATTTATACCCCCCATTCACTCGGAGTTTCAGAGTGGCTTACAAACCCCTTTCCTCCCCCCCCCACAACAGACACCCTGTGAGGTAGGTGGGGCTGAGAGAGCTCTGAGAGAACTGCCCTTGAGAGAACAGCTCTGACAGAACTATGGCTTGCCCAAGGTCATCCAGCAGCTGCAAGTGGAGCAGTGGGGAATCAAACCCAGCTCTCCCAGATTAGAGTCCGCGGACTTAACCGCTACTCCAAACTGGCTCTACTTTCATGCCAGTAGCTCACAAAGTAGAATTTTTGCTCACAAGACTCCACAGCTTAGAGGGAGCATTGCTGCCCGGTCCTTTTCAACTGGAGGTGCCGGGGACTGAACTTGGGACCTTCTGCATGCCAAGCAGATGCTCCACCACTGAGCCACGGCTCCTCCTCTCCCCAAAGTTCAAGGACCATTAAGGTTTGGGGGTGACACTGCCAACTGGACACCTGCCCTCCTCATTTTGGGATGCCAACAAACGGGCGCTTCCGACGGGCCGACTTCTAAAATTGCTTCCTTTCTTTATTTTTATTCCCTGGGATGCATCAAGCGCTGAGGGAGAATTCATGCAGTATAGATCAGTCGGGCATCGACAGTGCTTCACACTTTGACAAGCTGCTTTGGCTCTGTTTAAAGTCTACGAGGGGTCTGGCCCATCAGGGCCTCGGCTATTGAATTATTGACAGGCTCTCGCTGCGGTGCGAGGGGGGGCGAGGGGGGCTGTAACCTCGGCTCGATAAAGATGAAATGGAAACCCTCTCCGAATCTTGCTTCGGCACATTAAAGGAGTTTTAATGGGCTGGTTTAAAATGCGGCAGGAGAATGCGTCGGGGAAGGTGACAATTGCCGTGACTAAACACAGGTGCACGCAAGTCAATTTTTTTTTTAAAAAAAGAGAGAGATCCAAATTTGATGACTGGGTGTGTAGACACGAGATATGAGGGTGGAAAGTGGCTGTGGTCTTTCTCTGCTGCAGTGGAATGCACGGACCAAAGTGGTAGAGTCCTGAGTAGGAAGAACGGCCTGTACCACTTCAGTAGGGAAACTGTGGTTGGTATAGAGTTGGACTGGACCTTATTAAAGGGGCACCAGAAGTAGGCCGGAATCAAAGGATTCGTGTTCCCAAAATTATATTCAAATGATGCATTTTTGATCCCATCCAAGAGTCGGTTTGGTGTAGTGGTTAACAGCACAGACTCTGATCTGGGAGAACGGGGTTTGATTCCCCACTCCGCTACATGCAGCTGCTGGTGTGACCTTGGGTCAGTCACAAGTTCTTTCAAAGCTGTTCTCTCACAGGCAGTCCTTGAGAGAGCTCTCTCGGCCCTACCTACCTCACAGGGTGTCTGTTGTGGGGAGGGGAAGGGAAAGGAGATTGTAAGCTGCTCTGAGACTCCGAGTGAAGGGCGGGGTATAAATCCAATCTCTTCTTCTTCAGTCTCTTCTAAGATGCAGTGAATTAGCAGCTTTGCTTTTTTAAAAAAACAAATGCACCCAACTCCCACAAAGATCAAAACCAAAAAGCACTTTTCACAGCACTTTATGTGTCTGCTCACCACCGGTGGGTCCCACTCTACTGTTCCCCTGACCGCATCTATTACAACATTGATGGGGCCTCATCTCTCTCCTTCACTTTATGATCCTAGCCAATGAGGGATCACATACTGAATACAATCATGCCAATCTGTTTTAGTTGGCTGGTGATGGCGGAAGGGTGTGTGTGAAGCCATCCTGGTCTCCTAGGGAAGCCCCGATCCACTTCCAGCGGTAGCGGACTGAGTCTTGTCAAGAATGTGTCCTGATGAAGGTGCACTGTGCCACCACTATGGCGACGAATCCCTGGCAGCACAACTATGATATGCTATGAAAACCATCCTGGAGTAGTTGAAGGACTGTCCTATAGAGGATGGGGTGGAGTTGTGTTCCGTTTGCCCCAGAAGGTCGGACCAGAACCATGAAAATAAATCAGAAGAGTTTTTGGCTAAACATTAGGAAGAACCTCTTGACAGTTAGAGTGGTTCCTCAGTGGAACAGGCTACCTCGGGAGGTGGTGGGCTCTCCTTCTTTGGGGGTTTTCAAGCAGAGGCTAGATGGCCATCTGACAGCAAGGCTGATTCTGTGAACTGAGGCAGATCGTGAGAGGGAGGGAAGGAAGGGTTAACTCAGTACTTAGTTCCTGTGGCCCTTTCTTACACGCCCAGGGAAATGCTGATTGCCACTTTGAGGTCAGGAAACAATTTTTCTCCAGGCCAGTTTGGCTGGAGATGCTGGAGGTTCTTTGTCATCTTCTGGCCATGGTGCAGGGACCACTGGGTGTGTGTGTGGGGGGGAGGTGTTTGTGAATTTCCTGCATTGTGCAGGCGGCTGGACTAGTTGACCCTGTAGATCCGTTCCAAACCTAAGATTCTATGAACTAAACAAAATGCATTGGATCTGGTGCTCGGGCCGAGGGGATGTATTTCCTCTCTCCTCAAAACGCCTTTTGCCCTTTCAAATAGAGATCAGCCATCTCACTGGCTTTGGTCTGCTTTAGCTTTCTTCCTACTGTCCATGGGTCTTTTAAAAAGTCCACCACTGTTATGCCATTTAGATGCCACCGAAGCAAAAATAATCTTGGAAATGCATTGCTTTTGCCCTGACCTGGGGTAGCCCAGGCGAGCCCGATCTTGTCAGATCTCGGAAGCTAAGCAGGGCCGACCCCGGCAAGTATTTGGATGGGAGACCTCCAATGAATACCAGGGCTGGAGGCAGAGGGAGGCTGTCAAGCTGCTTCTCTGAACATCCTCCATGCTTTGAAGGGGTCGCCAGAGGTCACCATGACTTCCGGGCACAAGCATGCACACGCACAGAAACACAAAAATACCCCCCCCCAATGCACTGATTTTAAACAGGGAAAATATAATGCAAGGAAAGAGATGGCTGCAAAAATAAAGTTTCATAGGGTTCAAGAGAGAAACGAATCAAAACGATGATGTCCGAATGGACCCAGTCAGCTTTTGAAATTGGGACCCATCTTGACTTTCAACAGTGACCCCAGGGAGAGGGGAGGGAAATGAGAGGAGGCAATTTCAAGTCACGTGGGAAATGCCGACCACACTTCATCGAAATCCTAGTCTTGATTGTGTAAGAAAGTTGAGGTTGGGCCACTGGACCCTGTCCCCCAGTGATTATGTCATAAATGTTGGCCGTGGTCAAGAGGAGGAGACACTTTCCTGACATTCCCCATCAGTCCTATCCAGGTTTTTTTAAAGAAAAAGTCCAGCAGGAACTCATTAGCATAATAGGCCACACCCAGCAGCAGAAACTAATTAGCATATTAGGCCACACCCTTGATTGCATCACTCATTAGCATATTAGGCTGCATTCCCATGTTACCAGAAGTGTGGTCATCCAGCCACACCCACCTTTTGCTTCTTATTCGGCTCTCATCAGATCTTGGAAGCTAAACAGGGATGGTCCAGGCTAGAATTTGGATGGGAGACCTCCAAGGAATACCAGGGCTGGGACGCAGGGGCAGGTAATATCAAGCCACCTCTATTTATTCATTTATTGAATTTCTGAATCGCCCCATCCCTGAGTACACCTCTGAATGTCCCTTGCCATAAAGCCCCACTAGGGGTCGCCAGACGTCAGCTTGACTTGATAAGAAAAAAATAGATCTATCTTGTGATCAGTGTTCCCTCTAAGCTGAGTTAGTGTGAGCTCACTCACAGTTTTTTAGCCTCCGGCTCACTCATCTTTGTCTCAGCTCAGGAAGGAGGGCTCCAGAGCGAAGTGATTTATGCAGTGGCCAAATCGCTCGCTCACAACTTTAATGCCAGTAGCTCACAAAGTAGGATTTTTGCTCACGGGACTCCACAGCTTAGAGGGAGCACTGCTTGTGATCCTAACTCTACATGGATTCCTTGTAGAGGCATGGCTGGGAGAGTTGTGTGTGTTCTCTGTTGGCAACTACCTCGGAAAGCCGATCTCGGGGAAAAAATACAAACAAAGGGCCACCGGAGAGCAAAATAGCCAGTCTTCCTCGGCAAGCTGATTAACATTAAACAATTCCAATTTCCTTACATAATCCCTTTTCTTCTTCAGATTTATACCTGTCAAGATTTACTTGGATTTTAATAGCTGATGTCAGGCAAGCAAGACGCGGAGAATCCCCCCCCCCCACACACACACCTCAGGACTATAATTTTGAACACAATGAGACTCGCATCAACTTGTCGCGGTGACATGTGGCAAATTATTCCACGTGGATTTCTAAAGTGCATCCTAAAAGCTTGGGGGGGGGAGTGGGGAGGGGGGAGAAGGAGAATTCAAATTGATGATCACAGCTCTTTTCCTGAGCAATTCATTTAAAAAAACGTGACCCTCCACTTGTCCCCCGCGACATCGCCTCCCGTCAAGCCAACAATATATTAAGAGCGGCCCTAACAGCCCATCTAAATTTGCGTTGCCTCGCCTTCGGAAGGATTATCGGAGCCGCCGTCAAGCACTGTAAAGTGACTCAAAGATGCCGCTCAGTAGTAGAAATTAATCTCCAGACAAACGTACAGGAGGAAGCTGAGTCGGCCCCGGCTTTAATCGTCTCCAACTGGTTTGACTTATTCTAATTACAGTTTTTATGTTATAAAAGCCGTCGCCGGGTTGCCGAGGAACAGTTTTGCAGCAAAGGATGTGGGATCCTTCCCCTCCTCCCCCCCTATTTTTTTGTGGAGTTTCTGTTCCCATGTTGATTATGTAAATGGGACTCCCCAGCTTTCTGCTAATTAGAAAAACACACTGCTCCAGAGTGCCAACCATTTTTAACATTAATAACACGGTGGCGGCATCGTTTCCCTGCACCTTAACGTAATGTGTCAAAAAAAATAATAATAATTGCAATACGCCAAAGCCAGCATTCCTAACTGAAGCGGCCGCACTGCAAGCAATTTCGCCGTTCAGAGGGAATATTGCATCTATTCGGTTCCAGAATGCAACAAAGAGCATGTTCAAATAAGATCGGCCCTCGCCCAGCTCAGCTTACAAGGTTTGCCTGAGTCAGAAAGACAGGGAATACGTAAACACACACACACACACACACGCACAAAATAAACGAGTCAATTAAATCTCAATCCATATTTACAGCAGTGTGTGTAATTAAATAGTTCATAGACTCATAGAATCGCAGAGTTGGAAGGGGGCATACAGGCCACCTAGTCCAACCCCCTGCCCAATGCAGGATCAGCCTAGAGCAGGGGTGTCGAACATGCGGCCTGGGGGCCGGATCAGGACCCTGGAGGCCTTCTATCAGGCTCACACTGTCTCCTGCTTCATAAGAACATAAGAGATGCCAATGTTGGATCAGGCCAATGGCCCATCCAGTCCCACACTCTGTCACACAGTGGCCAAAAATACCAGGTGCCCTCAGGAGGTCCAGCAGTGGGGCCAGGACACTAGAACCTCTCCAACTGTTGCCCCCCCAAACACCAAGAAGACAGAGCATCACTTGCCCCAGCCTGAGAGTTCCTATCTATACCTTGTGGCTAATAGCCACTGATGGACCTATGCTCCATATGCTTATCTAATTCCTGCTTGAAACTGTCCATGCTTGTAGCCGCCATCACCTCCTGTGGCAGTGAATTCCATGTGTTAATCACTCTTTGGGTGAAGGAGGACTTCCTTTTATCCGTTCTAACCCGACTGCTCCGCAATTTCATCGAGTGCCCAAGAATTCTTCTATTGTGAGAAAGGGAGAAAAGTACTTCTTTCTCTACCTGCTCTATCCCATGCATAATCTTGTAAACCTCGATCATGTCACCCCTCAGCCGTCGTTTCTCCAAGCTAAAGAGCCCCAAGCATTTTAACCTTTCTTCATATGGAAAGTGTTCCAACCCTTTTATCATCCTAGTTGCCCTAGAATGATAGCTCTTCTTCCAGTTCAGCTGCTGTTGTGTCATAACTGGCTTTGCCAGACTCTCTCAATTGCTCCAACCCTTTTATCATCCTAGTTGCCCTAGAATGATAGCTCTTCTTCCAGTTCAGCTGCTGTTGTGTCATAACTGGCTTTGCCAGACTCTCTCAATTGCTCAGGAGAGATAGATAGGCGAGCTTCTGTTCCCTGCACTGGCTGAGGCTCCGCCCCCTCCCAGGAGGAGAGAGGGAACAAACCAGAGCTTGCTTCCTGGCCGGGTCGCCTCAACTGCAATAATTCAGAGCAAGAGACATCAATTATCAGACGCTGTTAACTAAACAAAATATTGCAAGGGTGCTAATGTTTTAAGCATGTTTTTAATTTAAGTTTTTTTAAAAAAATCTTTAATTGTGCTCGTGTCCTTTATAAAGTTTGTATCTCTGCTACCTGGTGTTGCATCTTATGACACACATGGCCCGGCCCAACAAGGTCTCGCTTATGTCAAATGCAGCCCTCATAACAAATTAGTTCAACACCCCTGCCCTGGAGCATCCCTGACAAGTGTTTGTGCAGCTGCTGTTTAAAGACTCACCACCTCCTGAGGCAGCTCATTCCACTGTTAGGTACATTCCTGCCTGGGGATTAAGATCATGGGGAGAGACCCTCTTGACTGTCCCATTCATTAAGAAAAAAGCTCATCTGGTGGGTACCCCTGACAGGGCCTTTTCAGTGCCAGCCCCATGATTATGGAACAACCTCTCCAGGGAAGTGTGTCTGGTCCCTTCACACTCAATCCTCAGGAGGCAGCTGAAGACCATTTTGTTTAGGTATGCGTTTGACTACTTTAGTTCTTAATTTATCAGCAGTACTAATTGTAAACTTTTTTTTACATGTTTTAGAGCTGTTTATTTCTATCGCAAGCCGCCTTGAGCGCCACAAGGTAGAGAGACAGCTAATAAAGGTTTCCGAATAAAATAAATGAGTAGTTGAGTAAAAAAGTTAATCCTGGTGCTCAGGGGTTAGAAGGGAATCACAGAATCACACAGAGTTGGAAGGGGCCATACAGGCCATCTAGTCCAGCCCCCTGCTCAATGTAGGAGCGACCTAGAGCAGGGGTGTCAAACATGCGGCACAGGGGCCATATCAGGCCCCTGGCGGGCTTCCATCAGTCCCGCAGTGGAACTGGCCATCTCCTGCTACCAGTTCTGCTGCTGCTGCTGCATCATAGCCTGCTTCGCCAGACTCTCTTAATCACTCAGCCATTTCATGTTTAACCTGGGTCCTGGACTCAGAACTCTGAGCAGGAGATTTCTGTGGTGAATGTCGATAAATCAAAAGTAGGTGTGCAGCGTACAGGGCTGATGTTTTAAGCGTGTTTTTATTTTAAGTTTAAAAAAAAAACAACCTTTGTATTTGTGTCTTTTATAAAGTGTATCTCTCCCCTACCTGGCATTACATTTCATGGCACACATGGCCCAGCCCAACAAGGTCTCATTTATGTCAGAGCCAGCCCTCATAACAAATGAGTTCGACACCCCTGACCTAGGGCATCCCTGACAAGCGTCTGCCCAGCCAGTGCTTAGAGACTGCCAGGGAGGAGGAGCTCACCCCTTCCCTAGGATGGAAGAATGTACTTGATGTCGATACTCACATGAACACTGCTTCTTCTCCCCTCCACTCATACAGCCCGGACCATTCACTGACAAACTTCAGCATGCACCAGCAAATATTGTTGGGTACCAATGACACAGCCCTGACTTGGTTGGAAGCTCTGTGACTGAATAAACTGGCTTCCGTATGTGCCGCTACTGAGACTGGGGTGAGTTTTTGCCGTGTTTTTGTATTATGTATCTATGCCATTTATACCTGTCTGTTTGTTTATCCTCCTTTGTGTATGCCTTGAATTTGTATGTCGTTCCATTGTAGCCTACTGGTTTTGAAGAATTATTCGAAACGCGGCAGCTTGCATCCAGACTATGCGTCTCTATGGCTTTCGAGATTATACGGATTTTCCAGGAACTATATGAGTCCACTCTATGATGAATGTATGTCAAGTTGGACTATGGAATTACAGTACAACAGGAGTGAGACCAGGGGTCATTTCGTAGAAAAAGAGCTAGGGGAACTCATTAGCATAACTCATTAGCATATGCCACACCCCCTGACATCACCGGAAGTGTGTCATAAGGCCACACCCACCACTCAGTTAGTCTTAGTCTTAAAGGTTAGTCTTAAAGGTGCTATTTGTTAGTCTTAAAGGTGCTATTTGAACTCTTGGACTATTTTGCAGCAACAGACTAACACAGCTACCTCGGGGAAGCTCCTGGATGGGGCTGGGAGTCCTTGCGGAGGCCACGTGGAGCTCCCCCGTACCTCACCCGGGGGAACTGCGATCCCCCGCGATCCCCCGCGATCC
This sequence comes from Gekko japonicus, assembly GCF_001447785.1. Lineage (NCBI taxonomy): Eukaryota > Metazoa > Chordata > Lepidosauria > Squamata > Gekkonidae > Gekko > Gekko japonicus. The sequence goes on along the minus strand of NW_015175376.1, from coordinate 424,417 downwards.
CCCGCGAAATGACCTCTGAGTGAGACACATTGACATTTTTGGGACTTTACTTTTCTGCACTACTGTTGTTTCTTGTAAGAACACCTTGGCTTTCTCTAGTTATATGGTTATTGTGTTATTGAACTCGGTATTAAAATATTATCTTTATACACTTCTTTGGTTCAACCTTAGTGATTTCAGCCAGCGGTTTTCTGTTTTGTACCTATTCATGTACGCTGGTTCCCCTCCTCCTCCTTTGGTTTCCTTCAGGTCTTGGAAGCTAAGCAGGGTCAGCCTCAGCCACTATTGGGATGGGAGACTTCCAAGGAATACCAAAGTCATGATGTGGAGGCAGGCAATAATAATCCATCCCTGAACTTCTCCTGCCTTGAGAACCCCTTTACGGGTCACCATAAGCCAGCTGTGACTTGATGCCACTTTCTACCACCACCAATGAGACAAGGAAATGATAATAGCCAAGCTACAGGAAACAGTGGGGATCCATGACTGGTCACCTGGCATGCCTTCAACTGGAGATGGCTGGGGGTGAAGCTAGAACCTCTGGCATTGTAAGTATGTGCTCCACCACTCAGCAAAGCACCTTCCCAGTAGCGACTTGTCCTGAGGGACAACTGGGACTCCTTCAGTCTACAATGTCTTGATTAATCTACGAAGAACGTAGACATCTGAATGCGGTTCAGTGCAGGCATAGACGTAATCTTCGTGGGGGCGGCGGGGCTTCAGCCCCCGCCGAAATTTTCAGGAAGGTGCTCAGCCTCCCCCGGGAGCCACCCTTGCTCCTAGCACAGCAATGCCTCTGGCCCAGCCCCAGCCCCCCCCCCGGGAAATAGGAAAGTCTACACCCTTGAGTGCAGGAAGAAGCATTCAAGGGGGACGCTCAACAAGGGCATGTGGAATGGTCTCAGGTCAACTAGCTAGCCCCTCTATGCCCTGTTCTTGGACCTCCAGAGAAACTGGTTGGCCATTGTGTGAGGCAGTATGCTGGACTAGATGGACCACTGGTCTGATCCAGTAGGGCTCTTCTGATGTTCTTATGAAGGCCTCAGCTTCTGTGCCCTGCTGTTGGACCTCCAGAAGAACTGGTTGGCCGCTGTGTGAGGCACAGGGTTTCCAGCCTCCAGGTGGGGCCTGGAGATCTCCCGCTTTTACAACCGATCTCCAGCTGACAGAGATCAGCTCCCCTGGAGAAAATGGCTGCTTTGAAGGGTGGACTCTATGGCATTGGACTATGCTGATGCCCCTCCCCTCCCCCAACCCCACCCTCTCCTGGATCCGCCCCCAAAGTCTCCAGGTATTTTCCAACCGAAACCTGGCAACCCCAGTGTGAGACAGGGTGCTGGACTAGATGGACCACTGACCCAATCCAGCAGGGCTCTTCTTACATTCTTATCCCTGCTGAGAGCCAGGAGAAAGTTTCCCTCTGTCCTGGATAGTCCAGGAAGCCCAATCTTGTCAGATCTTAGAAGCTAAGCAGGGTCAACTCTGGCAAGTGCTTGGATGGGAGACCTCCTTGGAATACCAGCAGTTGGGAGGCGGGGGCAGGCTTTACTCAGCCACCTCTCTGAATATCCTCCAGGCCCCCAGTAGGGCTCAGTCACCAGAGGTCGCCACAACTTCCAGGTGCACACACACTCACACACACACGAAAGATGCCAAAAATATACTGGAGGAGGAGGAGGAGGAGGAACTACAGCAGTTTTATGGATGGGGAAGAAGTTCTGAGGAGGAGAAGCTGGGCCAGATGGCCCTCACGTCTTCACCTGAAAGCAGACTCCCAGCAATGCCCTCTTGCCACTGATGGAAAAGGAATGGATGTCTAGCTGGTGCTCCCCTGGACTGTCCAGAATGAAAAAAAATAAAGGCTATCGTGATCTCAAAGATCCCAACTTTTCTAACCCTATGGACACCTCTGGGGTTTCTGAGAGGGGGTGGAGAACACCGCCCTGAAATGATGCCTTGGGAGGCAAACAGAATGCCTTCATCTTCATCTCTCCTGAGATGAAGGAAAGCTTGAAGGGGGAAGGAAACCACATACTGACTGAAGAAAGCCCAGGCACCCTCCAGTTCTCCTCGTGCTCCAGTGGAGAACAGCCAATAACAAAACCCAATGGCCCCGCCCACTTCCTGAAAAGCTTGGCAAGTGCCGAAGGACGTACTGGCGGACACTGTGGTGCCCAGTGGCCCCATGCTGGGGAACCCTGTCAAAGAGGATTTTGGAACTTCGGTTGGATTCAGGTTCTTAATGTATGGAGTTTATCTACCAGTCTGTGGCACTGGGCTGGGCACACAGCCCTCACCTTCTCCCCAGGCTGCCAACTCTGGGTTAGGAAATACCTGGAGATTTTGGGTGTTGGGACTGGGGGAGGCGGGGTTTGGGGAAGCGAGGGAGAGCCAGTTTGGTGTGGTGGTTAGGAGAGCGGACTCTAACCTAGAGAACCGGGTTTGATTCCCCACTCCTCCACATGCAGCCAGCTGCAACCTGGGTGACCTTGGGTCAGTCACAAGTTCTCTCAGAGCTTTTCTCTCAAGAGCAGTTCTCCAAGAGCTCTCTCAGCTCCACCTACCTCACAGGGTGTTCGTTTTGGGGAGAGGAAGGGAAGGAGATTGTAAGCTGGTCTGAGACTCGAAGTAAAGGGCGGGGTACAGATCCAATCTCCTCCTCCTCCTCTTTCTTCCCTGGTATATAATGCCATAGAATCCACCCTCCAAGGCAGCCATTTTCTGCAAGCAAACTGATCTCTGTTGCCTGAGGATCAACTGTGATAACAGGAGACCTCCAGGTAGCACCTGGAGGTTGGCAACCCAACATCCCACCACTGCCCACTCTCTCAAGAGCCCTGTGACATAGATTGGGTTACATAAGAACATAAGAGACGCCAATGTTGGATCAGGCCAAAGGCCCATCCAGTCCAACACTCTGTATCACACAGTGGCCAGAAATACCAGGTGCCATCAGGAGGTCCACCAGTGGGGCCAGGACATTAGAAGCCCTCCCACTGTTGACCCCCCCAAGCACCAAGATGACAGAGCATCACTTGCCCCAGAGTCCCTATCTATTCCTTGTGGCTAATAGCCACTGATGGACCTCTGCTCCATATGCTTATCTAATTCCCTTTTGAAGCCGTCCATGCTTGTAGCCGCCACCACTTCCTGTGGCAGTGAATTCCATGTGTTAATCACTCTTTGGGTGAAGAAGTACTTCCTTTTATCCATTCTAACCTGACCGCTCAGCAATTTCATGGTGTGCCCACGAGTTCTTGTGTTGTGAGAAAGGGAGAAAAGTACCTCTTTCTCTACCTGCTCTTTCCCATGCATAATCTTATAAACCTCAATCATGTCAGGGTTGTGGAAGAAAGTGCTCCAGCAAGAGAGCTTCGTGACCCGACAGGGATTCGAACCCAGGACTCCCTAATCCTATTTTCTGATAGGCTAACCACTGCTCCAAATTGCCTCCTTGGTAGTTAAAAAAGAAAGAAAGAAAGAATCTGAAAAGACAGGTGAGTGAAATAAATGCACACGCACAGGTCGTGACGCATAAAATCCATTCAGGAGCATGGCTAGCCACCGAATGAGGACGTTCAGCATTGCGGGTCATCGGAATGACATTCAGGAGAGACTGGGCCTAAAGCGTCGCCTCCAGGACAGAGCCTCCCCGCCTCCCTGGCCTTTCAGATGTGCTCTTTGGCTCCGGGGCTTAATTTGAGCCATGGTTCACCGGAGACCAAGCCAGGTCCCCAACTGGAGGGACGTTCCCTGCAAAGCGGCGGCTTGGAGAGAAACCTATTTCTGTCACTGCTTTTAACGTTTCATTTCCCCCAAACTGAGCGTCCGCAGCAGCCAAAGCTCAGACTCGTCCCCCTTCTCAGTAACAGGTTCATTTTCTTGCTGTGACAAGTATTGCATTAATTGCATTTCACTTTTAATTAGGGGGGGGGGGAGAACTCAACAACCTTCCACTCCGCTTGTCCTCAGAATGACAGCCCGGGAAAGTTATGTCACTGTAATCTCCAGTGAGAGACTGTCCGCGAATCCTCTGCAGTTATAACTAGGTGAGATTGGAACTCAGAGGCGAGTCCTGATTGTGATCTACCGTTTATGGGTTTTCTGGTGGTGGCTGTTAAAGAAGGAATCTCTGAAACGTCCCGATGCAGGTGTAGATGGCAAGCTTCTGTGCTTCTGAATCGTGGCCAATACCACTGGTTCGAGAAACGACAGTATGTCCTATCAGGCAGGGGCTGTTAAAAATGGCAATATCCAATCAGCCGCTCCTGCATTTATTATTTCAGAAAATGCTTAACAGCAAGTTTTAAATATTTATTGATACTTTTTTTTTTAGCATGGCCTCTTTTTGCTTGTAAAGCTAGGGAAACCATCTGTCTAGCTTTATGGCCTTGGTGAGTACAGAAATACTAGCGAACGCTAGTATTAAAGAAAAACAGGTCTAGAAATTAAATACAACAGTGGTATCTTCATGAGGTTGGCATTAGAGCAAATGTTTTTTTAAAATCAAGTTTCCACCACCTTTTGATAGCATGGATGGGGCTCATCCGACTTTCACAAGAATTCTGTGAGGTAGGTTAGTCTGAGAGAAGTTCCAACCAGTGTTCCATCTAAGCTGAGTTAGTGCGAGCTATCTCAGAGTTTTTTAGCATCCGGGTCACACATTTTTGTCTTAGCTCAGGAAGGATGGCTCCAGAGCAAACTGATTCATGCAGTAGCCAAATCCCTCGCTCACAACTTTAATGCCAGGAGCTCGCAAAGTGGAATTTTTGCTCACAAGACTCCACAGCTTAGAGGAACCATTGATGCAAGCACCTTTGAGTCCCCATTGGAGAGAATGGTGGGTAAAAAAGAGATAAATAAAACAAAAAAATAAAACAAATGCCTCGCTTAACAGTCCATTTCTCAGAAAGGAAAATAAAAATGGAATGGAGATATTCAAACCAAACCACACAGTTTTCAAAATCTGGTCCTCCTTCCAGAGGGACCCCCGAGCAACCTCCAAAGAACCTGGGGATACCCCCCCAAGCACTGTTCCCTCTAAGCTGAGTTAGTGTGAGCTAACTCACAGTTTGGTAGCCTCTGGCTCACACCTTTTTGCCTTAACTCAGGAAGGATGGCTCCAGAGATAACTGATTGATGCAGCAGCCAAATCGCTCTCTCCCAACTTTAATGCCAGTCGCTCACAAAGTAGAATTTCTGCTCACAAGACTCTACATCTTAGAGGGAGCACTGACTCCAGGGCATGATCTGGAATACACAGCCCTGTCTATGCATCCAGAGTTTCAGAACCATGTGTGTTTTTTTCCCAGAGGGCCTCGCCGGCAGCTCGTGAAGAACACTGTTTCTTGGTGCGCTCGGCACGTTTTCATTCCCCCACCGTGCCGACGTACATTGAATACATCAACGCTGCATAAATTGTGCATAAATTCCATACAAGATGCCTGGACAATATAAACAAATCTTCGGGAGCAACAGTGCGAAAAGTGGGGAATGGAAACCGTTGATGAAACCAGCGGAATAGGAGATGGGCAGGGAAGCACCTTCATGACTCGTATGGTTGCCAGCCCTGGAGATTTTGGGGGTGGAGCCTAAGGAGGGAGGGGTTTGGGGAGGGGTGGGGCCTCGGCAGCCTATAATGCCCTAGACTCCACCCTCTGAAGAAGCCATTTTCTCCCGGGGAACTGATCTTGGTCGTCTGGAAACCAATTGTAATAGATGGAGATCTCCAGGT
>NW_015175376.1:406183-413683 GCF_001447785.1 Gekko japonicus | reverse complement strand
TTTAACTATGTTCCTGCACCACAGAGAAGCAAACTTGCTAATGCTTTTTTGTGGCCCAATTGGGGGGGGGGGCGGACTTCCAGCAAAAGATCTAGGGGGCATCTCACATTCCATGGCAATTAATCCCCAAGCTAACCATGTATAGGAGGAGGAGGAGGAAGAGGAAGAAGAAGAGGAGGAGGAGGACGGAGGAGGAGATTGGATTTATACCCCACCCCTCACTCAGAGTCAGAGAGCGGCTTACAATCTCCTTCCCTTCCTCTCCTCACAATAGACACCCTGCGAGGTAGGTGGGGATGAGAGAGCTTAGAGATGACTGATCTTGAGAGAACAGCTCTGAGGGAACTGTCGCTTGCCCAAGGTCACCCAGCTGGCTGCATGTGGAGGAGTGGGGAATCAAACCCGGTTCTCCCAGATTAGAGTCCGCCCTCCTAACCGCTATGCCAAACTACACCAAACACTGCACTAAACAAGCCATACCCCCACTGTCTTTGCCACAAAGATATTCCCAGTCAACTTTACATGAAGCTGCCTTAGCCTGAGTTCGACCACTGGCCCATCGAGGTCAGAATTGCCCACTCGGAGTAGCAGCAGTTGTCTGCTATCTCAGACAAAGATCTTCTATGTCACCTACCCAGTACCTGATCCTACACCGGAGGATTCTGGGGATCGGACCCGGGAACGTCTGTATGCAATATGTGTGCTCTAACACTGTGCCACAACTCCTACTGAGTTTTTCCAAGTAAACCTGATTCCAGTAATTTCTTTTTCGTTTCTTTTTTTGTTGAGTATTTGTGTGTGTGTATGCCTGGAGGTCATGGTTGACTTCTGGCAACCCATAGTGGAGCTTGGATGTTTCATAGAGGAGGATTACTATTGCCTGCCCCGGCATCCCAGCCCTGGTATTCCTTGGGAGGGCACCCATCCAAGTACTTGCCCAGGTCGGCTCTGCTTAGCTTCCGAGACCTGACAAGATCAGGCTTGGCTGGGCCCTGATTCCAGTATTTTGAACTTATGAATACAGAAGGGAAATACATTCCATTCATTTTCTTCCCACTATACGCGCACATAAGGAGCCCTGGGCCTCACTCGTTGTCTCAATGGTTTGTTCGCAGGGGAATCATAGTTTTAAGGTATTTCTCCAGAGCACTCTAAACGTGGGCATCCCATGGGTTGCCTATTTCCGGTAACATCGTTCCCACACTCTCAATGCTTTCAAGCCGGCTTAAAACACCCACCGAAATGTAAGAGAAAAGACGAAACGTAAAATAAAAGCACCAATACTCTTAGCAGCGGCAGTAAGAAACAATGAGAACAACAACAACAAACCCCAGAAAAAGGACTAGAAATAAAACCGGGCAGTAGTCTCTAATGAAACCACAAATGCAAAGAGGAGAAAAGCCAGAAAGAATAAAACAGACCATATACAAAACTCCAGAAAAGCCTTGTGGAAATCAAATCATTTTTCTCCTGGCGACACCCAAGTTTCTGCAGGCAGGGAGTTCCAAAGCCTTGGTGCCACCACCGAAAAGGCACTGCGCTTGGCACTCGGCCACCGAGTTTCCAAAAGAGAGAGACCTCTGGAGGTGATTTTAATTGTATTGATGGCAAAGAGGAAGCTTGCTATCTGATTTTCAGTCTTTATTTAATTACAATTAAGTGAATGTTAGAGCTGCCAACTCCCACTTGGGAAATACCTGGAGATTTGGGGGGTGGAGCCTGAGGAGGGCGGGGTTTGTGGAGGGGAGTGACCTGGGTGGGGCATAATGTCAGAGTCCACCTCCGAAGCAGCCATTTTCTCCAGGGGCACTGATGTCATAATCCTGGGAGCTCTCCAGCCACCACCTGGAATCTGGCAACCCTAGTGAATGTTCCCTGTTTCAATTCACATGATCTTGCCACTCTGATTTTTTGCAGTTGCTTTTGGAGATTTGTTTCTATCGCATACACACGATTCACATTTCTTTATCTGCAATTGATACAGTATTTCTGCTTACAATGCATGCCTCTTTCTATGTGTAATATAAGCATAATACTGATTTTGCTGATACACTAGTAAACATGAACATTAACATTATGTGTCTTTTTATAGAACAAGTTGGTAAAGGGAGAGAGGGAAAAACGGCTCGGAATCAAAGAACGGTGGGTCAAATCCGCACAAAGGGGACGTCGAATCCAAACACAGATTTTCACAGCACGGATGAGAAATTTAAAAAAAGATCCCTTAAAAACAAGCATACAAATCCCTCTTTCCTCCAAAGGTGCAAAACTCCACTGCAAAATTATTAACATTCTCCCTCTTTAAAAAAAAAAATATCGAAGAAAAGAGCCTCACACTGGCATTTAAAAAGCTCGACAGATAACGTTAAAATCACGTTAAAAGCAGAGGACTATTATTAGATAAAAGAGGGGGGCCTGGCGCGCGAGGAGGTGTTGAGTTAATAGGAAAACAGCTTTGATTCAGGAGCCTCCTCCGGAACGCACCAGCACCACAGAAAGGGGGGAAAGCCAAGGAGGAACTCCCCTCTAATCACCTCCTGGGAGCCTGGCGACTATAGGCAAATTGCTAGCAAGGATTAAGTGGGGAGACTATCACAGGATCAGTGTCAGGGAGAAAAAAGGCTCAATTTGTGAGCGATCAGGGCGGTAATTGCTTTCCTTAAGAGCTTTAGGAATTGCTAAGTGCGGCCTTTTGGAGTGTGGACACAACTGCGTAGGTACGGAGGGGAAGGGGAAGGGGGGGAGAGAGAAGCACTCCAGGCCTGGTGGCAGAAAAGAGGCTTTTGAATAATCTTGACCCATCAGCATATCTGAATACGCGCCCAGAGTCCTGATTCCCTGGTCTCTCTCCCTGGTAAATAACTGTTCCTGTTTTGCTTTGGGAAGAGATTTAGAAGTTGCCTCAGCTCTTTAAAAAAAAATGTCTCTGTGCGACTAGATTCTCTTTCGCCCCTTCCTTCCTAATATGTTTAACACAGAGAATAACATTGAGGACTGTATTTAGGACGCTGCAGGTGTTTTTTTTGGGGGGGGGAATGCATGCCACTGCACATGCTCCAAGAGGAACAGGATTGCACCCACTGGTCCCAGTCCCCTAATGTGTTGCAATATTTGCAACAAGTCCTACAAATGCAGGGGTTCCTCCACACAAGCTTTCTGCAGCATCCCAGGTCATGTGAAACAGCCAACGCATGCCTGTTTGCGTTTGGGTAGGGCTCACCACTGCATTGAGCCGACCAGGGCTATTTTTGGGGAGGAACGCACAGGAACGGAGTTCTGGCTGGCTCCCAAGTTGGCCACGCCCAGCAGGAACTCATTAGCATAATAGGCCACACCCAACAGCAGAAACTCATTAGGATTGGCTACATTAGGGGTGTGTGGCCTAACATGCAAAGGAGTTCCTGCTACAAAAAAAGGCCATGGGTTTTGACAATAGACAAGGTAAACAGAATAACAAGCAAAAGGTGGGTGTGGCTGGATAACCACACTTCTGGTAACATGGGGGTGCGGCCTAATGTGCTAATGAGCTGTGCTGTCAGGGGTGTGGCCTAATATGCTAATGAGTTTCTGCTTTTGGGTGTGGCCTATTATGCTAATGAGTTCCTGCTGGGCTTTTTCTACAAAAAGAGCCCTGGCAGCCGACTAAATGTTGACACGTCACACGTCAGATGCAGGTACAATCCTGCTGTCTCTACATGCATATGGTGATATACTATTCTTAAACATCTCTAGATTGGGCTTTCAGCTTCCACAATGTATAATGAAAGGCCGGGGGGACCTCAGACAGTGATCCTTGGGGGGGAAGACAGGGGCACCTAAGAAAGTCTCTCTTTTCACTGGGGAAATACTTTAATGGGAAATAAGAACATAAGAAGAGCCCTGGTGGATCAGACCAATAATCCATCTAGTCCAGCATCCTGTCTCACACAGTGGCCAACCACTTCCTCTGGATGGCCAACGGCAGGTCACAGAGGCCAAGGCCTTCATAAGAACATATCAAGAGCCCTGCTAGATCAGACAATTGGTCCATCTGGTCCAGGATCCTGTCTCACACAGTGGCCAACCACTTCCTCTGGATGGCCAACGGCAGGTCACAGAGGCCAAGGCCTTCATAAGAACATATCAAGAGCCCTGCTAGATCAAACAACTGGTCCATCCAGTCCAGCATCCCGTCTCACACAGTGGCCAACCGCTTTCCCCGGAGGGCCAACAACAGGGCACAGAGGTTAAGGCCTTCATAAGAACATCAGAAGAGCCCTGCTGGATCAGACAACTGGTCCATCTGGTCCAGCATCCTGTCTCACACAGTGGCCAACCACTTCCTCTGGAGGGCCAACAACAGGGCACAGAGGCTAAGGCCTTCAAAAGAACATCAGAAGAGCCCTGCTGGATCAGACCACTTCCTCTGGAGGACCAACAAGAGAGCATAGAGGCCTTCCCTTGATGTTGCCTCCTGGCTCTGGGATTCAGAGGCTTAGTGCCTCTGAATGTGGAGGTTCCCCTCAGTCACCATGGCTAGTAGTAACTGATAGACTGATCCTCCACAAATCTATCTAATCCCCTTTGGGTTGATGTTAAGCCTGCTCAGGACTTGTGCAGCTGATGTCTGCCTGGTGTTCACTGTCATTTCTGGAAACGCATACCCTCAAACACCAAATGCATGCCCAAACACACATGTACCGGAGAACAACATGCCCAAGAAGCACTGGGATTTTGCTGGCCTGGTTCTTCATCCAGGCAGCGTTTGGAGATACCCCAGTGAGGTGAAGGCACCCACACGCCGGCAGGGCTCAGTCTAGGAGGAGGCAGTGTCCGTGGCTTGTGTCTTCTCTCGTTTCCCCCCTGGACCAGATCTGTCCCTGGCCCCAAACTTTGAGTAACACCTAAAGTAGCTCCTGGCACAAGGGCACTTCTCAAATCATCTTCTCCCTTCTTCTCCAAGTCCATGAAACCTTTTTTTGGGGGGATGGGAAGAGTAAAACCCTGATCTGTTCCTATGGATTCCCTTATGAGAGATCCCATTCTACATTACAGGGAAGAAGATGAGAATTAAGTGTTGGTTTTATACCCCACTTTTCTCTTCCGGAAGGATTCTCAAAGTGGCTTACAATCACCTTCCCTTCCTCGCCCCACAACAGACATCCTATGAGGTAGGTGGGGCTGAGAGAACTGTGAGTGGCCCGAGGTCACCCAGCTGACTTCATGTGGAAGAGGGGGGAATCAAACCCGGTTCTCCAGATTAGAGTCCACCACTGTTATCCATGACACCACACTGGTTCACATATCATCCCATTCACTAAGAAATGCCCCACCTCTGTTCACAAATACATAGCTATTAGGGCTCCAAATGTCCCTATGTGTAACAAGGGACAGCCCCATCTTATGGGTAAATCCCTGTCCATTTTCCCTACCCCTGGGGAGAAGCCTTGCTAAAACGTCCCCCAGTGCCAGTTGCTAAAGCCTCCACTCCTTAGGGGTGAGCTCCTTCCACACGATCTCTGGGAGTTCAGTGTTTGACTGGGCAAAGCAAACACAACTTGCTGTCCCTTCTACAGAGTGTAAACACTCACACGCTTACATTCCAGAAAGAGCACAACTTAACAATGAACATGCTGCAGTTGGTGAAGAACACTGGGAAAGGGGAATAACACACTGGTAGGGCAGTTATGATTTTCAAGTGCATCTTCCACTGAAAGAACAAACACAATCTGGGCTCTGAATCAGTGGGGGGCACAACTTAATGATGGGGAGGAGCTTGGATAATGAGTCTTGGCATCGGAAACGTCTCCTTATTGTCATCTGTGAAGCGGTGGACTGTATTTAATGGTGCCCCCCTCACTGGCATAGCCCAGGCTAGCCGGATCTTGTGAGGTATGAGAAGCTAAAGGTTAGTATTTGGATGGGAGACCACCAAGGAGGTCCAGGGTTGCTGTGCAGAGGCAGGCAATGGCAAGCCACCTCCGGATGTCTCTTGCCTTGACCTAGATGGCCCAGTTTGGTGTAGTGGTTAGGAGCGCGGACTCTAAACTGGGAGAACCGGGTTTGATTCCCTACTCCTCCACTTGCAGCTGCTGGCATGGGTTACCAGTGCTTCCAGAGCTGTTCTCTCAAGGGAAGTTCTCGAGGGAGCTTTCTCAGCCCCTCCTGCCTCACGTGGGGAGGGGAAGGGAAAGGAGATTGTAAGCTGCTCTGAGACTCCTTCGGGTAGTGAAGGACGGGGTATAAAGCCAATCTCCTTTCCTCTTCTTCTTCTTCAGGCTAGCCCAAATCCCTTCAGATCTCGGAAGCGAAGCAGGTTGGCCCCCTAGTTATTACTTGGGTGGGAGACCTCCAAGGAATACCAGGGTCGTGACACATAGGCAGGCGATGGCAAAGCACCTCTGAGAGTCTCTTGCCTTGAAAACCCTATGGGGTCACCATAAGTCGGCCGTGACCTGATGGCATTTTCCAACACCACCAATTAAATAAGCCGTTTTAGAGTTTGCATGATTTGGTTTACTTTCTGTTTCTCATTGTCTTCCCCCCCCCCCTTCCCACTCATAATCTAAGGCAGGGGTGTCAAACATGTGGCCTGGGGGCCGGATCAGGCCCCCGGAGGTCTTCTATCAGGCCCACAGTGGAACTGGCTGTCTCCTGCATCTTCTTGCAGTTCTGCTGCTGCATCACTGTAGGTTTGCAGCTTACAGATACACACCTGAACAGCATATTCAAGGTTGCAACGGCACAGACATTTTGATGCAATAATTCAGAGCAAGAGGTGTCAGTTATCAGACACTGTTAAATAAACAAAATATCGCAAGAGTACGAATGTTCTAAGCATGTTTTTATTTAAAGTTAAAAAAACACCACCTTTGTATTTGTGCCCTTTATAAAGTTTGTATCTCCGCTACCTGGCATTACATTTTATGACACACATGGTCTGGCCCAACAAGGTCTCATTTATGTTAGATCCGGCCCTCCTAAACAAATGAGTTCGACACCCCTGACCCAAGGAGTTCAGGGTGACATGTGTAGTTCTCCCCTCCTTGATTTTATCCCTACAAGAACCCTGTGCAGTAGACTGGGCTGAGCAAATGGGACTGGCCCAAAGTCACCCAGCAACCTCCTGACTGAGGGGGGGATTTGCCCCTGTGTTTGCACAGTCCTAGTTCAACCCTTGAACCATTACTCCACACTTGTCTCTTAAGATGGCTGATCAGACTCTGTTGTGTTGAACGGCCAGCCGTGAGCTCAGCGTGGTTTATGTGGCTCCTCCCCCTGAGGGCGGACATACAGTATTTGTACAATAACGACCATTTGGCTTCATAACAATTAATCTGAGCCATGACTCAAACCCCAGAACCTGATTGTAGCTCTGAGGCTTGGTCCTAAAGCAGATGAAGAGTGAAAGTGCCTCTAAGCATGTGCAGAATTCCTGTCTCTTAACACTGAGAAACTAGAGAAATCCACATTTCCCCCCTGAACTGAAGGGAAGCATTTCCGTGTTAGACAGCAGCAGCA
>NW_015175376.1:393683-401183 GCF_001447785.1 Gekko japonicus | reverse complement strand
ACACGCCAGTGTCACTGCGCGGGGCTCCTAATAGGCAGCCAGCAGTCGGAAAGGCAATTTTGACTCTCACCGGTACAAGGGCAGGAAACCAGCGCTGCTTAAGCGAGACTTTGTTATTTAAAGAATTACTTTGCCAACTTCTCCGCCAAGGCAGCCGGGAAAGCTGCTTGCAGCCAGGAGAAAGGAGAGAGAAACCGGCTGAGCTTTCTAGGCGAAGGACCTTGCGGTTTCTACGACTGCAAAAGGAATCAGGATGACACCGTCAAATCTTTACCGATCGACTTTGTCACCAGGATTTCTTTTTAAGATTTGAATGCACACTCAGAGAAGATACTGTAAAGGGATGAAGACTGCATAATACGTACGCATTTTCACATATTCATATCAGGAAAAAAACAGAGCACCGGATCAGATCAGAAATGGACGTTATTCCGGTAATGCTTGAACAATGCCCAGTTTCCCACATACCGAGTAGTTACTGCTATGTGACTCTGACTCAGTCAAAGCATGGCCGTCTTGCCCCACTGCCAAATCCTCAGACACTATGCCTAACAGTTTTGCATCTAAAATCTGTGCCCAAGTCTGTGCCACCCCAAAGCTCACTTTTCTGCTAGAGATTGGCCAAAAAAACAACTACCCAATAACTTGAGAAGGGGTTGTTTTTTCCCCTTTGCAAATACGAGCACCATCCCCTTTTCATTCCAGGCGCCTGATCGATAATAGATGGAAGAGACAGAAATTGCACACAGAGACAGACAGGCTGGCAGACACGTGGAGGCAGAATAAGGGGAAGGTTCCCCCACATCTGTATCGCATTAACATTTCTATTTAATATTTGCACCATTTTTCAAAACCGCAGATCTATATACAATGACCTTTGAAAATCAAGACTAATCCAAGGCATGGGCATGGCCTTTTTTTTAAGAAAAGTGCCAACACGCCACCTGGATCCATTCCAGTCTTCCTTGCTGCCAAAATGGTGCCCAAATCAAAACATTCTGCAGGAGATCTACCACCTAAGCAAAATTTAAAGTCAACTCATAAGAACCTATTTATGTATTTACTGGATTTATACCCCGCCCTCCCTGCCAAAGCCGGCTTAAAGCGGCTAATAAGAGCCCTGCTGGATCAGACCAGTGATCCATCTAGTCCAGCATCCTGTCTCTCACACAGGCCAACCAGTTCCTCTGCATAGCAAACAAAAGGACATAGAGGCTGAGGACTTCCTCTGACTGTAGAACAGGGGTGTCAAACATGCGGCCCGGGGGCCAGATCAGGCCCCCGGAGGGCTTCTATCAGGCCCGCAGTGGAACTGGCTGTCTTCTGCTGCTTCTTCCAGTTCTGCTGCTGCCACGTCATCGTAGGTTTGCAGCTTACAGGTACACACTTAAACAGCATACTCAAGATTGCAACAGCACAGACATTTTGATGCAGTAATTCAGAGCAAAAGGTGTCAGTTATCAGACACTGTTAAATAAACAAAATATTGCAAGAGTGCTAATGTTTTAAGCATGTTTTTATTTTAAGTAAAACACACACACAAACATTTGTGTTTGTGTCCTTTATAAAAAGTTTTTAACTCCACTACCTGGCATTACATTTTATGACACACATGGCTCGGCCCAACAAGGTCTTATTTATGCTAGATCCAGCCCTCATAACAAATGAGTTTGATACCCCTGCTGTAGAGGTTCCCCTCAGTCACCATGGCTAGTAGCCATTAACAGACTGATCCTCCATGAATCTATCTCATCACCCTTTAAAGCGATTTATTCCTGAGGCCATAGCAGTGAATTCTACATTTTAATCACTCTCTGTGTAAAGTAGTATTTCCTTTTGTCTCTCCTGAGCCTACTGCCCATCAACTTCATTGGATGTAGTCGAGTTCTAGTGTTTTGGGAGAGGGAGGAAAAATTCTCTTCGTCCACTCTCTCCACCCTATGCATAATAAACCTGACAGGTTCCTCCTTGGTAGGGAGGCCTCGGAATTTCTGCCTGAATTTGCAATTCTATTCCTAATTGGTCAAGTCGGTGAATACTATTTCATGCATATATATATTATTCTCCATTTTTCATTGGTGAATCACAGGGATTTTTTTGCACCGGAGATGCATTAGAACTGCAGAGCGACTATGAAAACATAGACTACAATATACAGACGTCATGTATGGCAAAGTGCATCGTGGGAGCAGCCGCACTAAGAATTTGCATTGGATGGTTGGAAAGACATGGGCCAGACCCTTTGACGCAGCAAAGTTAAAGGAAATAGTAAGAACGGAGTTGACCACATCCATCCTATTCTGGCTGTGAGGTAGGTGGGGCTGAGAGAGCTCTTTTGAGGACAGCTCTTGAGAGAACAGCTCTGAGAGAACTTGTGACTGACCCAGGGTCACACTGGCAGCTGCATGTGGAGGAGTGGGGAATCAAACCTGGTTCTCCCAGATTAGAGTCCGCTGCCCCTAACCACTACACCAAAGAAGCATGTGTACACACAGTTCTACCTCCCACCAGCCCTAGACGTCCTTGTTGGGAATCTTTGGCTGATGAAGGAAGTCAACCCGCAGTGGACAACTGCAATCAAGCTTTGGACGCAACGTGCTACTGAATTTTCCTTAATCTTCAAGGCAAATTTGACACGTCCCACTTGGAAGAAATATCCAGCTGGATAATCAAGGGTTTCGAAAGGACTAGCAAAGTGGCTCTGGGAAACCTCACCGCCCACCGAGGAAGGTTACACAATCCTCCTTCAGACCGGAGGCTCTTGACAAAGCACGCACAGCCAGGGTGTTGCAGTTGCGGGACAGTCCCTGAGAAGGCCATCTCCGTGCTCCATTGATGCACACGCCTGGCACGCAAGAAGACAGCACAAATGGACCCAAGTCCAGCAAAGGATGCGGGTTGACAGGCCGACGGCTCCATCAGACACCGAAGGCCCGCTTGCTCATTCAACAAACCGCACAATTAAACGTTCCTCGGACCAAATTCCGCACTCCTTAATCATACGAGAAACGGCCCCTCTGATGTCAAAGGCCGTGTCACTCCGGGAAAGGCCCTTTTTCGGCGCTCGCTCGTTCTCCGCTCTCAAACGCCGAGCAGTCGAACAATAGCTGCGCGTTATGTTTTAATTAAAGAGACGGGCACAGAACCAATACTAATTACTAAGGAAGCCAGCTCAAATAAGGCCATAAATTACAGTTAACCGTCTCCCACCTTTTGATTAACCGTGGGATGCTTCTCGTTTGACTCTGGATGATATAACATTCAGAAGCCACCGCTGGGAAGCGAGCCAGCAAAACCGGAAACCAGCAAGCAAAAAACAGCCCTGAATTTAGCTGATGGGTATCTCAACAACTTGCGTATCTGCATGCGGTGCTGACTGAGTCTCACTAGTCTAATTTTGGATAGTTTCAGAGGGTAGCAATTCTCGTCCTCAGTAAAGAGCTGGGTTCGAGTCCAGGAGCAGCTTAGGGACCAATATGATTTTCAGGGTGTGAGCTCCGACTCTTCAAAGCTTATACCCTGAACGCCTTGTTGGTCTGTAAAGTGCCATACCACTCGTGAGCCCACACTCTACCATGGGTCTCAATAAGAGCATGAGAAGAGCACTGCTGGATTAGACCAGGGGTCCATGTAGTCCAGCATCCTGTCCCACACAGTGGCCTCCACAGTTCCTCTGGATTGCCAACAACAGGGCAAAGAGGCCAA
This sequence comes from Gekko japonicus, assembly GCF_001447785.1. Taxonomy (NCBI): domain Eukaryota; kingdom Metazoa; phylum Chordata; class Lepidosauria; order Squamata; family Gekkonidae; genus Gekko; species Gekko japonicus. The sequence continues at coordinate 397,478 of NW_015175376.1, read as the reverse complement.
GGCCTTCCCCTGAGAAGAACATCAGAAAAGCCCTGCTGGATCAGCCCAGTGGTCCATCTACACACCATCCCATCTCACACAGCAGCCAACCAGTTCCTCTGGAGGGCCAACAACAGGGTATGGAAGTCCAGGCCTCCCCCTGAGAAGAACATCAGAAGAGCCCTGCTGGATCAGACCAATAGTCCAACTAGTCCAGCATCCTGTCTCAAAGTGGCCAACCAGTTAGTCTGGAGGGCCAACAACAGGGTATGGAAGTCCAGGCCTCCCCCTGAGAAGAACATCAGAAGAGCCCTGCTGGATCAGACCAGTGGTCCGTGTAGTTCAGCACCCTGTCTCGCACAGCGGCCAACCAGTTTCTTTGGAGGGCCCACAACGGGGCACAGAGGCCGAGGCCTTCCCCTGAGAAGAACGTATGAAGAGCTCTGCTGGATCAGACCAGTGGTCCCTCTGGTCCAATATCATGTCTCACACAGTGGCCCACCAGTTCCTCTGTAGGGCCAACAAGAGGGAACAGAAACCAAGGGCTTTCCCTGATGTTGCCTCCTGGTATTGGGATTCAGAGGTTGACTGCCTCTGAATGAGGAGGTTCCGTTTAGTCACTGACTAGTAGCCACTGATAGACCTGTCCTTCTTTAATCTGTCTCATTGCCTTTTAAAGCCATCTGTGCCTCTGACAATCACCAGCTCCTCTGGCAGAGAATTCCACATTTTAATCATTTGCTGTGTAAAGAATTATTTCCTTTAGTCCATCCTGAATCTACTGCCTATCAGCTTCATTGCATGCCCTTGAGTATCTTGGGAGACTGAGACAAAAGTTCTCTTTGTCAGCTCTCTCCACCCCATGCATAGTTTTATAAATCTCTATCATGTCCCCCCCCCCGCCCTTAGTCATCTCTTTTCTAAACTGCAAATGGGTGGTCTCGAGCCATGCAATCTCTCTCAGCTCTGCCACATGAAAAAAGACTCCCCCGTTCACTTCGACGGCAGGAGAAAGTTGTACACCCACAAAGGAACCTCCATAGAAAACTGCCCTCTTGAACCAAATGAAGCAATTTAACAAAAGACTTCCTACACATTTCGGATGACTTTCTACATTTTATTTAATCGAAGTAGACGCTAATCTCCCCCCAAAAATATTATCTGAAAATAGCCTCCCTGAGACACGCTCTAATTTTTTAAATAATCACATAATTAAACTGGTCCATCAGATAAAAGCCAGTCAGTTCATTCAGTAAAGGAACCCGGAAAACACAGAAAATGTTCCTTAAGCACACACAGAGGCACACGACACGTAGGTCTGTAAACATAACCCACATTTCGTGGGATGCCAAAATGCTACAGGTGACGACAACATTTAATGAATCTTATGAACATCAAATTAGATTAGAATTGAAACTTTTACAATATTACTAAGGAAATTCTAACATTTTCAAGGAAAAGTCCATCATCCTCATTGAGCACCCAGTTATGCACTCATTTCACCAGTCTTCCTCAGGAGTACTTCTATTATATTAAAAGGTGTCAGCCTCTTAAGAACATAAGAACATATGAGAAGCCAATGTTGGATCAGGCTAATGGCCCATCCAGTCCAACACTCTGTCACTCAGTGGCCAAAAATACCAGGTGCCCTCAGGAGGTCCACCAGTGGGGCCAGGACACTAGAAGCCCTCCCACTGTTGCCCCCCCCCCCAAGCACCAAGAATACACAGCATCCCTTGCCCCAGATATAAGAACATAAGAGAAGCCAATGTTGGATCAGGCTAATGGCCCATCCAGTCCAACACTCTGTCACTCAGTGGCCAAAAATACCAGGTGCCCTCAGGAGGTCCACCAGTGGGGCCAGGACACTAGAAGCCCTCCCACTGTTGCCCCCCCCCCCAAGCACCAAGAATACACAGCATCCCTTGCCCCAGATATAAGAACATAAGAGAAGCCAATGTTGGATCAGGCTAATGGCCCATCCAGTCCAACACTCTGTCACTCAGTGGCCAAAAATACCAGGTGCCCTCAGGAGGTCCACCAGCGGGGCCTCTTGATACAGCTTAACTTCTTTTTTACTTTCTTCACATTTTTACGGCTATAATAATTTGAAAATGAAACCAGAAGATAACTTGAAGAAAGTTAAAAAGAACTTAAGCTGGTGCTCATTGAGGACGATGGACTTTTCCTTAAAAAATGTTAGAATTTCCTTAGTAATATTGTAAAAGTTTTGATTGTAGTCTAATTTGCTGTTCATAAGATGTATTAAATGTTATTGTCGTTTTCATCACTTTGTTCGTTTGTTTGATACATTTCCTTTAACTGTGATCCCTTCTCTGGTTTACTAAAAATGCGTCAGGAAAGGAAACCTACAAGCAAATTTCCCCCAATGAGATGCAGCAGAGGTTTATTTACGGGGTCACCGAAACCCAAGAAATTGACCCAAACTGATATGCAGACTTTCAGAGGGGCGCCATATTGACCTGCAGCAGGACACCTAGATTTGAGTCCAGTAACACCGTAGATACCAACAAGGTTTTCAGGGCATCGGCTTTTGAAGGTCAAGCCTTCCTTCATCAGATACAATACTCCCGTACGTGATGAGGGGGGTGCCTTAACTCTAGGAAGCGGATACCCTGAAAACCTTGTTGGTCTCTAAGGTGCGGCTGGACTAGATTCTAGCCCTTAGGAGGTCAAGATGGAAGCTGCTGAAGCGGGATCTCGAGAGTTCAGACTGGCTGCCTCCAGACTGGCATTCCTATGTCTAAGAGGTAGGAAGTGTGGCTGCATTTTGGCAGAGATCCTGTGCCTGCACCAGCGGAGGGTGCTGGTAGGGTAAAAGTAGGTTCCCCCCCCCCCGTCTCTCCCTCCACCCTCCTGCAGTAGCTGCCAGTGGTTTTCCAAAAAGGCAATGTTGAGAGTTGGGGAGCCCAAAGGGACGAAAAAGTCATGCAATATGGGAAGCTGCACTGTGTTGTGTGGGTGTAGTGGTGCGGTGGCTCAGTGGTTAAGACGCTGAACTGCAGACTGGGAGGCCAGCCGTTCAAGACCCGAGTGCCGCATGACGGAGTGAGCTCCCATCTCTGGCCCCTGATCCTGTCAACCTAGCCGTTCGAAAGCAAGAAATTGCAAGTAGATAAATAGGTACTGCTTCAGTGGAAAGGCAACAGCGTCCCGTGCGCCTCGGCGTCTAGTCATGATGGCCACGTGACCATGGAAATGTCTTTGGACAGCGCTGGCTCTTCGGCTTGGAAATGGAGATGAGCACCGCCCCCTAGAGTCGGATTTGACTGGCTTTCGAAAGAATCAAAGGAGCCATGAGCATTGCCCCCCTTCTTCTCAAAAGCATTTAAAGGGATCCTTTAAATGCTTTTGAGAAGAAGCGGGAGATGGGACATGCTCCTCTCCCTCCCCTCCTGCGAGATTTAAAGGGCCCTCCAGCTGATCAGTGGGAGCACATGGCCCGCCGACCAGCTGGAGGGCCCTTTAAATCTTGCAGGAGGGGAGGGAGTGGGCCATCACTGGCCACGGGCTTGAGCTCCAAGCAGCAAATTCGCCACTTGGAGTTCAGGCGCATCCCCCCATGTCTTGCCAAAAGGCTTTTGTTTCCTTGTCCAGCGTCTCTGCCCATGTGGAGATCCAGTGCCGGAAGATCTGTGCCATTATCTGTTCACTCTACTGTACACTAGGATGAAATTTCTAGACCCAATCTTAGCCTCCTTAGGTACTAGAACGGAAACTGGAAAAAAAATATCTAGTTCTGCTAGCAGAACTAGATATTTTTTTTCCAGTTTCCGTTCTCGTACCTAAAGACGC
>NW_015175376.1:359400-393557 GCF_001447785.1 Gekko japonicus | reverse complement strand
CTCACACATTTTTGCCTTCGCCCGGGAAGGATGGCTCCAGAGCAAATTAATTTATGCAGTAGCCAAATCGCTCGCTCGCAACTTCAATGCCAGTAGCTCACAGAGTAGAATTTTTGCTCACAGGACCCCACAGCCTAGAGGGAGCACTTGCCTTACTTAATTTTTAAGTCTTCTGGTTTTAGAAGTTTATACAGATGTTATTGTTGTATTGTTATGTCATTGTAACGGCCTATGGCTAAAGGCTCCAATCTTAGCCTCCTTAGGTACTAGAACGGAAACTGGAAAAAAAATATCTAGTTCTGCTAGCAGATGTAGAGGCCAAGATTTCATACAAGGTGGTCCTCTTTACCCTCGCTGCAGAGAAAATTCGGAAGAAAATAGTAGCAGTACCATAGCTTGATTACCAACGGAAGTCTGGATGGGAGAGATGGAATTATTATAATGTTTTATTGTGTCCTAACCAGTGTTCCCTCTAAGCTGAGTTAGTGTGAGCTAGCTCACAGTTTTTTAGCCTCCGGCTCACACATTTTTGCCTTAGCCCGGGAAGGATGGCTCCAGAGCAAATTAATTTACGCAGCAGCCAAATCGCTCGCTCGCAACTTCAATGCCAGTAGCTCACAGAGTAGAATTTTTGCTCACAGGACCCCACAGCCTAGAGGGAGCACTCGCCTTACTTAGTTTTTAAGTCTTCTGGTTTTAGAAGTTTATACAGATGTTATTGTTATATTGTTCTGCCATTGTAACGGCCTATGGCTAAAGGCGATAAACTGGAACCTGAAGCTGAACCGTCCCAGGTTTCGATGACACCGGAAATCTGGAACTCGGTGGGAGATGATGGTGGCCATCGTCAGTGGCTGGCTTACGCAGAGCAGGTAGGCGTGAACAGATGTTCGGTATTTCATTTATTTTTCCTATTTGCTTACATTTTGGTCAAGCTTTCCAGTCTTCCGTCTTTCATTATCAGTTCTGTCAATTTGCGTCTGCCCATCGTACGCAGTTTACACATCACTTACCTCTACGGCATACATAATTTATATGCATACTAGGCCCACGCTGCACTGACGCAAAAAAGCAACATTGAGAAATGCACACTTCTGTTGAGGAAAAAGGGCAAAAGAGACACGGTGCAAAAGGAATAAATTGCGGTGCAAATGTAACGAGCTGCAGGCTCGGTTCCCACAAGAGAGAGGCGAAACTGAACGGGAGAGTTTGGGAAACTGCAAAGGATCAGGAGTTAGAAATAGTTCCTTAAGAAGAGCAGGCCGGCGGCTCCAGCTTTTGGTGTTATCAGGGTGAGGAGGAGGAAGATGAGACTGGATTTATACCCCGTCCTTCACTACCCAGAGGAGTCTCAGAGAGCTTTACAATATCCTTTCCTTTCCCCTTCCCACAACAGGCATTCTGTGAACAGTGCTCCCTCTAAACTGTGGAGTCTTGTGAGCAAAAATTCTACTTCGTGAGCTACTGGCATTAAAGCTGTGAGCGAACAATTGGGCTACTGTGTAAATCGGTTTGCTCTGGAGCCATCCTTCCTGAGCTAAGACAAAAATGTGTGAGCTGGAGGCTAAAAAACTGTGAACTAGCTCACACTAACTCAGCTTTGAGGGAACACTGCCTGTGAGGTAGGTGGGGCTGAGAGAGCTCTTACAAGGACTGTTCTTGAGCTCTGAGAGAACTTGTGACTGACCCAAGGTCACACCTGCTGCTGCATGTGGAGGAGTGGGGAATCAAACTTGGTTCTCCCAGATCAGAGTCCACGCTCCTAACCACTTCACCAAACTGGAACAAAAGGAAGGTGGGCCTGGCGGAGCTTTACAGCTCTTGCCTTGGTCAGAGTCTTGAGCTATGAGGCACTAGGGATTTCAAGGGAAGGTTCTGGCAGCCAGACCCAGTGAGTCTGTATTGTTTGACACCCGTGTTCTAGACAGATAGGACCAGAACACCAGAGGGATCCAAAAAGCAGCCCGATGGAAGAAGTCCATCAACAGCTAGTGGTAAAACCAGCAATCCAATTAGGCACCCAGCAGTGCCGCTGATTATAATGGCCAATCTCCAGTAATAAGACATATATTTTAATTACTGGATATAGAATTGGACAAGAGAGGTCAGCAGTGTTTGGTGGTCATTACAGTCCCTTGTTATCCTCTGCCCAATCCCAGTGTTCCGATTGGGAGAGACCGGCATACTGGGGGCATTTCTACGGAATAACCGACCCTTATTAGTCCTTTCTTTCCCCCTTCAAACAAACCGGCTCTTGCTCTTTTCACTGCCTTCAAAAAAAACCCACCCTTTTTTTTGTTTCCAACACATGCTTTTGAAACCAAAGGCAGCTCCGTTTGAAGTCTGCCGAGACGCACATTCCTGCCTACACAGAAAAATACAGACAAGCGCCATCCGTAATAGGTTTTCTAGTTGCTTTGGACACAGTCTGCGGAGAGACAAAAAAAGTCCATGAAGCTGACAAACGGCTAGTGCAGGAAAGAGGGCGGTGGCGGGGAAGGGTGAAACTGTAAAAAATCTGACCATTAAAGCACGGGGGGGGGGGGATTAACTTTAGCCAATGGCCAAACTATCCAAATCAAAGCTTTGTTGAAGAGATGGCAGAGAGTATCATCATCATCAACAACAAACAACTTGCAATTAATACTTTCAGAGGGCCGCGGTGTTGGTCTGCAGTCCCACGGCTAGATTGGAGTACAGTAGAACCTTTTAAAGACCAACAGGTTTCACGGGGTATGAGCATTCAAGAGCCAAAGGTCTCAAGGTATAAGGCGTTGAATATCTTGGTGGTCTCTGAGGTGGTATTGGTCTTGCAACGAATAGGCAACATATTGCTGATTCTCTCTTAAAAATAGAAAGAGAGAGAAAGAGGATTAGTTGTCATAGATTTCCCGGGCTGTATGGCCGTGGTCTTGGCATTGTAGGACCTGATGTTTCGCCAGTCACTGTGACTGGCATCCTCAGAGGTATAACAGCAAAAGATGGAGTCCTCTCTGTGTCAGTGTGAGAAGAAAACTGGTAGGCAGGTGATTTGTATCTACTCAGGAAGGCGGGGTGGGGCTGAGTCATTATCTTGTCGGAGTTCCCCAGGCCGTGACATGCTAATGGAGGAATTTTCCTGAGGAGGTTGTTTTGCATATGGATTGGCTGTTGAAATTCTAATCTTACCTGTAGTGCTATTGTCAGATGTAGAGCATTTCGTGTTTTTCAGGACAAGAAACCATGCCCTATTTATTTTTAAACTCCCCTTTCCTGTTGAAATTGTGTTTATGTTTATGAATTTCAGTGGCTTCCCTGTGTAATCTGACATGGTAATTGGATGTGTTGTCCAGCCTTTCAGTGTCTTGGAATAAGATACTGTGTCTTTATTTATTTATTATTTGACTTTTACCCCGCCCTCCCGCCGAAGCGGCTCAGTGTCCTGTTTGAGTTAGTGTCCTGTTTGAGTTAGGCTATGTTCAGCCACTGCTGATTTTTCAGGTTGGCCCAGTCTGCAATGTCTTTCATGTTGTTGTTTTTTGTCTGAATGCTGCACTGTGTGGTCCTGATGTAAACCTGTCTACAACTACAGGGTATGCAGGGTATGTGGTATACTCCTGCAGAAGTGAGGGGATTAGTTGCAGATGTCTACAATTTACCTTCATTATATCTAAGATAATACAAGTCAGTGTAGCATGCTAAATATATGTTATTTTGATTTAAAATCCTATCTGACCTGGATTGCCCAGGGTAACCTGATCTTACCAGATCTCAAAAGCTAAGAATGGTTGGCCCTGGTTAGCACTTGGGAGGCCACCAAGGAAGCCCACGGTTGCTATGCAGAGGTAGGCAATGGCAAACCACCTGAGTTAGTCTCTTGCCTCGAAAACCCTATGGGATAGGGTTCCCAGGTCCTTACCTCTTTTAGTGAGGGCAAGAGGCTTTCGGTCCGGAAGTGACATCATTGAGCAAGGCACGTCACTAGGACGCTCTAGCATTCAGCCTGAAAACTCTATAATACTACAGAGTTTTCAGGCTGAAAGCTAGAGTGTCCCCCCGGAGACATGCCCGGTGCGATGACGTCACCTCGGGGTGATGTCATCGCGTCAAGCACATCAGCCCGCTCCAGGCACTTTGGAGGCGGGGTTCCCCCCGCTGGCTGGATCTGGGCTGGGGGCTGCTAGAGCAGGCAAACCCCCAACCCCCAGGGGATCTGGCAGCCCTACTATGGGGTCACCAGCTACAAAGATAAAACTGAAAACAAGCACACACATACACACCTCTGGGAAATGGGGTGACAACTGTGACTCAGCAGATATGGGCCTCACAGGAATCCTACTTGCAGGTTACAGTAAAAATTGCATACAACCTGCACATACATGCATACACTTGTTGGTAAGAAAGAGCCAATGCACATTCACTTTATAAACTAAAACAGGGACCGGTACCTTCATAAATGTGGGTCTTCAATCACACATTCAGGTGTACATGAATGTATGAAGAATCACTCCATGCACATATAAATAAATACCAAGTGTGCACTGTACACAGATTGTATGCACATTCACCGCAGCTTGTGAACAGAGTAACTGGTTGGCCATTGTGGGAAACAGGATGCTGGACTAGACGGACGATTGGTCTGACCCACCAGGGCAACAACTCCCTTGAAGTTATTCTACCAGAAATGTCATTAACACAAGAGAAAAGGTCTATCGGTGGCTACTAGCCATGGTGACTAAAGGGGAACTCCACATTCAGAGGCAACATCAGGGCCTCCATGCCCTGTTGTTGGCTGTCCGGAGGAACTGGTTGTTCACCTGTATGAGACAGGATGCTGGACTAGATGGACCCTCAGTGGTCTGATCCAGCAGGGCTCTTCTGATGTTCTTAATGAAGGCTTTGGTCTCTATTCCCTGTTGCTGGCCCTCCAGAGGAACTGGTTGCCCACTGGGTGAGACAGGATGCTCTACTAGGTGGACCAGTGGTCTGATCCAGCAGGGCTCTTCTGATGTTCTTAATGAAGGCTTTGGTCTCTATTCCCTGTTGCTGGCCCTCCAGAGGAACTGGTTGCCCACTGGGTGAGACAGGATGCTCTACTAGGTGGACCAGTGGTCTGATCCAGCAGGGCTCTTCTTATGTTTTTTAACAGGGCTATGGATGCCATCCAAACAAAACTATTAGCAGATACCCCCTGATGAACAGGGCTCACTCCAATCAGTGTATCTACCGCACCATATTTCCAGTCTCCATCAATTACTGCAGTTTCCCTGTCATTTTGGGAGTGGAGGGAAAACTCCCATGATAATTCATACCTCATGGCAATGGCTTCGTGAGAATTTTAATTACATCTGAAATGGGGACACTTGCTCCTATCTGCCTGAAACTTGGTTGGGTAGGTTCTTTGGGCGATGGGCCAGAATTTCATCTCAGTGGTGTGGAACACAAATAGAAGAGGTATAGCAGTTCTTGGCTTGACCTGGATGACGCAGGTTGGCCTGGTTGCATCTGATCTCAGAAGCTAAGCAGGGTTGGCCCTGGTTAGTACTTGGATGGGAGACCACCAAGGAAGTCCAGGGTTGTTACGCAGAGGCAGGCAAAGACAAACCACCTCTGTACATTCCTCGCCTTGAAAACCCTACAGGGCTGGCTGCCACTTGACAGATGTCTACCGTACAGCAGTTGTAACAAATCCATATAAACAATACCAAGTGAACAACAACAAGGGACCGCCTCTCCCCATACATTCCCCCAAGAGCACTGCGATCGGGGAATCTCCATCGCCTGGAGGTTCCAGGCCCCCGGGAAGTGAAGTTGACCCAAACCAGGGCTAGGGTGTTCTCGGTGGTGGCTCCCACCTGGTGGAATGAGCTCCTGGAGGAGATCCGGGCCCTGCGGGACCTAGTGCAGTTCCGCAGGGCCTGCAAGACGGAGCTCTTCTGCCAGGCCTTTGAGGGGGAGCTGCCGCCGCCACTATTCCACCAATGATATTCCAACCATCTACCCCACATAGTGGGGATAGATGTCGCCCTATAGAGCTGGGGAAACATTCTTCCTGGCGCTCCCGCTGTGACGAACTTGGCCGCCAGTGTGGGACGTCGCCCATCTTGGATTTTATGTAAATTATCAAAGCACCAAATTTTATGTCAAGATATAGTGTTTTTATTATGCTGTTGTTTGTATGCATATTTTAACTTCGGCATGGCCATTTGTTAGCCACCCCGAGCTGTATATTGGATGGGGCAGGATATAAATCCCAAAAATAAATAATAATAAATAAATAAACAAAAAAGACCTGAATAATATTTCCGTAGACAACCTGAATCTCTGGTAACTGCTCTTGGAAGTGGATTGCTGAGACCTTAGTCTGTATATTGTCAGGCTGGGCAAATAAGAGTCAACACCTTTCCAGCTCCGCTTGCATTTCCTGGCCTTTTGTCCACCACTGTTTACAAAGGCTTATCCCTCTGTACCCCTTGTGTTTATAGTGGAGCTCTCACTCCGTGCCTTTGAGACACTAGACCTCTAGTCCAGCAATGAGAACGTAATCTTCAGTAAATGCAGCATCAGGTCTTGAAGATGCCACAGGGCTTTGCAGTTTCTCCTTTTTTAATATAAATTACCAGACTGCTCTAAGATGCAGCAGTTTGGCCTGAGTTTTCTGTGGGGAAGGGAGTCGTTTTAGGGGGAGAAAATATTGCCAGCTAGTTTTAAATAATCGTTTGTTGGTATCTTTTCAGATTAACTCCCCCCCCCAAAAAAGCGGTGGGTTTTAAATAATTTGTGATCTTTTTTTCCCCAATAGCTCACAATAACCATTTTAAATGTGGTGTTGGAGGAGTGCTTTATGGATAATCGTGAACGGACAAAAAACCAAATAGGTTACTTCTCAATGAAATCACACACACACAATGACCATATTAATCCTTATCGACACAGGCAAATGTCATTTTTTTTCCCTTTAAGCCAAGGGACCCAGTTTGGTATAGTGGTTAAGAGTGGTGGACTCTATTCTGAAGAACCGGGTTTGATTCCGCACTCCTCCACATGCAGCCAGCTGGGTGACCTTGGATCAGTCACAAGTTCTCTCAGAGCTGCTCTCCCAAGAGCACTTTCTGTCAGAGTTCTCTCAGCCCCACCTACCTTACAGGGTGTCTGTTGTGGAGAGGGGAAGGGAAGGCGATTGTAAGCTGCTCTGAGACTCCGAGTGAAGGGCGAGGTATAAATACAATATCTTCTTCTTCTTCTTTGGCTGCAGCTTGGAGGATGCCTGGAATCTGGGCCCATTTAGTGGCTCAGGGAAACAGCTTGTTAGTGCAGTGGTCTCTGACCTTCCCAGATCCAATCCCTGCCTTTAATTCTGAGGCAGCACCTGTGAGCCAATGAGCTGCCAGCAAATGGCATCATGGCTACTCAACAGGAAGTCACACAACATCAGAGTCCTGAGACAGGGAAAAAAAGATGAGCCAGAGTTATGGCTGCACCAACGTCAAGGCCACATCTATAGGCAGCGAACTAAGACAGCGAGGGACACACATATACGAGCCAAGGAGTTGTACCATAGTGAGGAACAAGTCATCAGAAGCAGATTCAGAGAATCTCTCCCCGGAAATTTCTCAAAGACAGCCCAGCTCCGCAACTCGACTGGAGGTCCTGATGGTTGGGTTGAGTTGGTCAGAATAATGTAAGCAGGGGTCGTTTTGTAGAAAAAGAGCTAGGGGAACTCATTAGCATAACTCATTAGCATATGCCACACCCCCTGACATTACCGGAAGTGTGTCATAAGGCCACACCCCCTGACATCACAGGAAGTGTGTCATGAGGCCACACACCCCGCCCCCAACGGTCCCGGCCGCCGCCGCCGGCCTTGCAGCTCCACTGCCAAGGGAGGAAGCTACTTACCCTCCCTCCTCTCCTGCCTCCTCCTGGCTGAATGAGGGCCGGAAGCGGGGCGGCTGGAAGCAGGGGGCGGGGCTTCATCATGTGCCCCGCCCCTCGTACCTCACCCAGGGGAACTGCGATCCCCCGCGATCCCCCCCGAAATGACCTCTGAATGTAAGCATTCCAGAAGAAAAGTCATGAGTGAACAGAGAAAAAAGGGTCAAGGGCTATTTGCTAACACAGTGACCACAGCAGCCATGATAACACGGGCCATTTGGCCCAACACAGCCATTTCTCCCCTCCAGATCAAGTGGGCGCAGTCAGACAGCCACATCTGTCAGGCGTTCCCCAGGCATATCTATCCCATCATAGGACAACTTGGAGCCTGGTTAAAAAGGCACCACATCACAAGTGGTGTTTTCGGTTCCCTGAGCAGTCATTGCGCATGGCCGGACGTCTGAACATGGGGAGCACACACAGAATGGATTTGACAGTCTGAACCTGCAGATCCATTCTGCTGCTAGGGAAGTGTTGTTGTTTTTGAAGCCTATATGTGCATGTGCGCGTGCATGCATACTTATGCGCGCGCATGAATTTTGAAATTTTTTTGGCAGCGTGCTCCATGGCTGAGGCGCTGCAGTAATGTGGATGCTTTATCATGGGATGCCTCCGTGGGTAACCCTCAGCAGGGTGTGCTGTGTGGCTGATATGCCCCCACAACACTTTCAACCAGTTCAATTAGAGGCGGCACCATATCGCGCCGTGCCACTAGTGTGACCATGGCCAGTGACTTGCAGAAAAGTCACTGCAGGGGAAAGGGCAATTTAATATGCCAAGAGCATCACCGGCACTTTCAACAGAGACAAAAAGCCCGACTAAAAACCTTTGTGAGATGCAGTGAGCAGGGTTGTCAGCCTCCAGGCGGAGGCTGGAGATCTCCTGGGATCAGCAGGGAGCAGATATATATGAACCAAGCACCAGGAGTTGTACCATACTGAAGAACAAGCCAGCAAAGGTAGGGTTGACAGATCTCTAGGCAACAGAGATCAGTCCAACTGGAGAAAATGGTCACTTTGGGAGGTGTATTCTATGGCTTATATCCCATTGAAGCTCCTCCCCTCTCCAAACCCCGCCCTCCTCAGGCTCCACCCCCAACTCTTCAGGTATTCCCCAACCCAGAGCTGGCACCCCTGGCAATGAGGAAGAAAACGCATGCGGGGCTCTACTTCCCGAAATGACTTGTGCTGCCCATGTCGCTTTCTCTCTCATCTGAATTAAAAACAATTAATGAAAAGCAATTCCCTTAATTGGCCACTCCATTTCTCCCCATTTCATTATCTTGCATGGAAGAAACACAGATAGAGAAGAAGATGGAATTCCTATGCTGCCTGATCCATCATCAGCCCGGGATACAATATAAATATTTCACTCTCCGGAATGACTAATTTTTCCACTTGCTGTTCAGGCAGAACTGATTTGTGGGGGGTAGGCCCCTCCCCTCCCCATTTAAAACATAAAAAAATCATCCAGTGGGGTTCAAAAGTGCATGCGGCCCCTCCCCTCCCCATTTAAAACATAAAAAAAATCATCCAGGGGGGTTCAAAAGTGCATGCCAACATACGAACATAGTATAATTCCCCCTTTTATTATTATTATTAACGAAAGGGCCCTCAACACTGCAGGCGAGGAAGAACACGTCTTACATACAGAGGAGACAGATCAATATAAAGGGGGGGGAATTGTTCTAGATGTAATTGAAGTCATACATTTTTACACAATTCCTGAAATAGGCCCAATTACTGCTATTTATCAACCTGGCAACATCTTTTTAAACACACACACACACACATTTTACAAAGAAAGAAAAGGGGGATATCATCAGAAAGATAAGGATGGGAGGGGGAGATACAAATAAATAATTCAGTATTCCTCAGGAAAGCTCTAGCAGAAAAGGGCTGACTGATTTGAACATCAGACATGAGGCCAACAAGAGATATATTGATTTAGACAATTCTATCATTACTATTCCTGCCCGAATCCTTGGACAAAACCCCTGTTCTCTTCGCCCTGTGTTGATCACTCAAACTACGAATCTTCCTTCTCTTATACCTCTTTGAACCGGTGTTCGTGGGAGCTCAGATCAGAAGCCGATATTTAAAAAATAAAGACCCCCAAAAGAATCCCAACTACATTTTGGGAAGAAGCCAGTTATGGAATCTTCACAGAGCGCTGGGAGAACCTCGGTGCTATCTTTAAACAGGTTGCATGTGCCCGAGCACACTTCTTGTCTTAACTGCTGGAATTCAGCTCTGTGATATGCAAATGAAGACGATCCTTATTTAAACCAACCAAATTTAGCTTAAGAATCTACACCTAGCAATTTACCATCCATTACTGAAAGGGTTGCTGGTTTTTCTCCCCCCTCTCTCTGCAATAACGCACACTTTTATTTGCATTTTACGAATATTTTAAAGGAGATGCCTAGCATTGCCATGGAAATTTCAACTCCTATACGAGATGCAATGAATTTGCGGGCTCCCTCTTAGGCAAATAGGGATTTCGAGCGCAGTCAAAACGGTTCCAATGGATTTGCAAAAATAATAAAATTCTTAGGGGTTTTCTGCAGGTCCCTTGCTTAGTTACGAGAAGAGGTCTTAAATAAGATTTGCAACAAATGTGGCGATTCTTCATCAGGTATACAACTCAAGAGATTCCAGCATGCCCAGACAGTTTTCATGCCACAAATATTGAGGTATCTGCAGATCCTTAAACCCAGGGGTAATTTCATAGAAAAAGAGGTGCAGGAACTAATTAGCATAACTCATTAGGATAACTTATTTGCATATGCCACACCCCCTGACATCACCGGAAGTGTGTCAGAAGGCAACACCCACTGCAACTTACCTGGTTGCTTCTTGCTCCTAATGTCCCAGGGCTGCTGGGAGCAGGGGGCGGGGCTTGTTGCATGTGCCCGCCCCCTGGGCTCTTTACTGCCGGAGCTCCGCTCCTGTGCGCTCCTGCAGGAAATGACCCCTGCAAAACCATCATCACACTTCATCTAAATATGATAATCTGAAACCAATATCTGAGGAGTTCTTTCATACAGAGCTTCACAAGGATGGGGAGGATCATACAGCTTCACGTAGTTTATACACATGAAGCTGACCTATACTGAGACTGGAGATGTTGGGGATCGAACTTTGTGCATGCATGGCAGATATCCTACCTCTGAGCTACGCCCTCTCCACATTCCCAACTTTTTAATTAGAACTCGACAGCAATTCTCCTCCATACACAGTTGCCCCTGTGCTTTTAAAATGTTTCCCGTATGCTTAGCAAACTAGTAGGTAAAGAAAACAACTGCTGTTAGAGCCGGTGCTAAGCATTTGTGCACAAGATTTAAGATTCAAAGTGTTGTTTTGGACTGTTGCCGTGAATTAACCACTTACTCTACGTGGATAAGGGAATAATCTTTCTATCTTACTGCAGTTCGCTGGTTTGTGTACTTTATAAGGAACTGGGGAGTGCATTTTGAACTCTACTTATTTCTGCATGTCATAAATCAGCTATTTTGAAGGGAAGCACTGGTGGACTCAA
Organism: Gekko japonicus; assembly: GCF_001447785.1. Classification (NCBI taxonomy): domain Eukaryota; kingdom Metazoa; phylum Chordata; class Lepidosauria; order Squamata; family Gekkonidae; genus Gekko; species Gekko japonicus. The sequence continues at coordinate 382,103 of NW_015175376.1, read as the reverse complement.
GGCTCAGATGGACATCTGGAGTCTTCCACAAACAAAATTTCCCCCCATTACCTGCTTCAGTGGAAGACTATGCCAAAGAGAAGCTCTCTCTCACACACATAGAATCTTTTTTGAACTCTTGTTTTAGTAAACAGGAAATGCTCGACTGGGCTGACAACAGACTCTAAAAAGAGCCAGCACTGGATTACAACCAGTGTTCCCTCTGAGTTAGTGTGAGCTAGCTCACAGTTTTTTAAGCCTCCAGCGCACACGTTTTTGTCTTAGCTCAGGAAGGAGGGCTCCAGAGCAAACTAACTTATGCAGCAGCCAAATCACTCGCTCACAACTGTAATGCTGGTAGCTCACAAAGCAGAATTTTTGCTCACAAGACTCCACAGGTTAGAGGCAGCATTGATTACAACCAGCAGGGGAAGGGGTGGGACTTACCAGGAGAAAGAGAAAGGGCCAGGCCACGTCACTGCCATCACACAGGAAGTGATGTCATCACATCAATAACTTCTAAGCTATGGTATTTGGATAGAAAAAACTATATGGTAAAACTGGCTTCTACCATAGAGTTTTTGCCCAAATACCAGAGCATCCCTCAGAAGTCACTGGTGTGATGATGTTACTTTCAGTGTGACACCAGCTATGTGTCCTGGACCTTTCTCTTTCTACTGGTAAGTCCTCCCACTGGCTAGCTGATCAACGGGATGGGGGGAGAGCCAGGCAGTGGAAGATCCCTGCCTCCACCAGGGGGGTCTGGCAACGATATCCCTGATCCAGACTACAGAAAGTCACATTATTGGATCCTAGCCTATTCACACACACACACACACAAATACATTGCATCTCGGTGTCAACTGTTTATATTACTCTTTTCTACCTAAAATACCTGATTATGAACAAATGCTTTTGCAGAAAGACGGGGGGGGGGGACAAAACAAAACCTCGGTTTCTTGGTAGGTCAATGCAAATAGCTCAAAATGAAGCCATATAATTACTGGAAGAAAACATTCCTCCATTAGGCATCTGCGGAGCCGGGAGTATTCCTTTAGCGTTCGATGTGTTAATTACAAGCAGATAGGATGTGCCACTGAAAATTAGCAGTCTTGCAAAGACATCAGAGGGGTAAACACGGCAAACAGGAGTCGCTTAAGGGTCAGGAGAGCAAGTCAATTTTGAAGGAAGATAAAGGAAACTGTCATGTAGACGATGGCTCGTGAAAGGAACGAGGGCAAATCCTGCCTTGTTACCATCCGTTAATTAGGCCTTCCCTTCCAGGCGGGGCGCCCACCGAAACATTTGCCATGGCAATCAGATGTATTATTCAGAGCAGGAGACTAAACAAAAGCAATTGCCAACTCCCCCACCAAATGAAGAATATATAATCTACCCACACAAAGGTGCCGAATTAACTTCACACAAGAGCGGGGAGGGGAGGGAAGAAGCTCGGGAGCCCATTAGATGAACATTTACAAACAGGATCGCTTCTTAATTTAGTACAATTTGACTTTTGCTGCCAAAGCAAACAGTCACAGATTGGGGTGGAAGTTCTGCTTTTTAAAAAAAAATATATCCAAGATAATACAGGGGAATAAAAGAAAGAAGAGGCGGCGATGCGAAGTGAGTGATCATAAAATCGCACCCCTCTGAACGTCCTCCTGAAGATCCAAATGGACCGACATCTTTGTCGCGAAATATTCTATGCGAAGGACAAAAACGAAACAGCAAACCTCTAGGTGTATAATTGCCAGGCAAAAGCGAAATTAATACTTTGCCCACCCCCAGATTAACGAAATAATTTGACGAACCATTTGGCTTTTCACTGCGAGAGTTGATGATTATATAAACTTTGCATGTAGCCAAAAGCTCAGCAAAGAGGGCGGGGAGTGGGTTTGAGATGACAAAGGAGGTGAGAGAGCTCACATTATTTCCCACAAGAGTGTCTTGCTGGTGCACAACAAATGCTCTTGGTGCAACGTGGGGTCACTTTCTTGTAGTGTTTCACCTCCATGGTGTGTGTGTGTGTGTTGTGTATACAGAATGAGGGCAAATGGCTCATCTGTAGCACAAAATGCATGAATATTTGGACCATATTCTGAAAGGGCAAACACTTTCAGCTCTAGGGATACCAGCCTCCCGATGGGACCTGGGGATCGCCCAGAATTACAGCTCATCTCCAGACTAAAGAGATCAGTTATCCTGGAGATGGATGTTTCGGAGGGTGGGCTTTATGGCGTTGTATCCCACTGACCCTTCCTCATACCCTCATAGCTTGTCTTCCTAATCTCCAAAGAATATTGATGGGCCTGGAGGAACATAATAGAAGAACTTGGCAGGTTCATTTGGAAGATAAATTTGAACATATCCCTCTAGGTCAGCGCCATCAACTCTGGCTGGCATAAGCAGTCTATGGTCCTCCAGGCGTCAACATGAGGGGAAGGCCTCGGCCTCTACGCCGAATTGTTGGTCCTTCTGAGGAACTGGTTGACCACTATGTGAGATGGGATGCTGGACTAGATGGACCACTGGTCTCATCCAGCAGGGCTCTTCTGATGTTCTTATGAGGTCCTCAGCCTCTATGCCCTGTTGTTGGTCATCCAGAGGAACTGGTTGGCCACTGTGTGAGGCAGGATGCTGGACTAGATGGACCCTCACTGGTCTCATCCAACAGGGTTCTACAGATGTTCTTATGAAGGCCTTGAACTCTATGCCCTGTTGTTGGCCATCCAAAGGAACTGGTTGGCCACTGTGTGAGACAGAATGCTGGACTAGATGGACCTAGGGCTGCCAAGTGGGGGCGGGTGGCAGGTAAACCCCCACTTTGGAGGCCCGATTTCCACCGCCGCGGAATCAGGCCCCGGGGGGAACTCCACCCCCCGAAGCGCAGCGTGGCTGCGTCACGAGAGGTGACGCAACCACGTTGATCACGTTGGGGGCGTGGCCCCTATCGTCGGAGGGAAAACTCTATGGTTTTCCCTCCGACGATTGGGGCCACACCCCCAATGTGCGCATCACTTCCGGGACGTGCTGGCGGTGCACGCACGCGTGCATCGGACAAGACCTCCTGGAGCCCAGAGACTCTCCCCCACCGATAAGTCGATTACACTTGGCAACCCTAGATGGACCATTGGTCCAATACATGAGGGTTCTTCTTATCTTCCACCAAAGGTGCTGGGGGTTGAGCCTGGAGCCTTGTGTATGCAAAGCAGATGCTCTACCACTGAGCCACAGACCCTTTATATACTGTTTTTAATGATCTGATTCCAGATCATTTGAAATTTCCTTGTGTCAGCTGTGTAAACTGGCCTTGTCTCATCTTGGGGCTCTGGCACAGACACAATGTCCTTTCGCGATCAGGAAGGTCAATATGGAACATAACCTATTTAAAGGATTGCTCATTAATCAGAATGGGAAATCAACCTGGAAAACCATCTGCCATTTTATTATTATTTTTAACAGCCAGAATTCAGCACAGTTGATGCAGACATCGCTTAATGATAACATTTCCCTCTTTCCCAACCCAAATCAAAAGGAAACTTGCTCTGCAGTCTTGATCATCTTTTATTTCATACCAGTTTAGCCCAGTGTGTTTTAAAGTCTCTGTTCTGATCAAATTAGCCTGACATGGATCAATAAGAGAACAGGGTGTTTCTGCGAGCACAGATTCCACTGTATTCAGCCAAATCATAACCGGAAAGAAGGGAGTACTACCCATTTCTGTGGCATGGCAATTTTCTGTTAGTAAGTCTGTCATTTCCCATTTTGGTTAACAAACTGGGATGCAGCACTCATGACAGCAGAAATATTAGTCTGCAGAATACAAAGCAAAAAAAGAAAAGAAGGAAAGGCTTAATAAGAGTAGAGAGGGAGATGAGAACGCATAAGAAAGAAGAAGTTGTAGAGGAGGAGGAAGATGAGGAAGAAGACGATGACGACTGGATTTATACCCTGTCCTTCACTCAGAGTCTCAGAACAGCTTACAATCTCCTTCCCTTCCTCTCCCCACAACATACACCCGGTGAGGTCGGTGGGGACGAGAGAGCTCTTTCGAGGACTGCTCTTGAGAAGAGCTCTGAGAGAACTGTGGCTTGACCGAGGTCACACAGCAGCTGCATGCGGAGGAGTGGGGAATCAAACCCGGTTCTCCCAGAATAGAGTCTGCACTCCTAACCACTACGCCAAACTGGCTCTCAAAAGGTTCAAAAACCCCTGATATTACATTAAATCTAGGCTCGTCTTAATGAAGTGGGAAATCATGCTTCTCCAAACCAGTTGCTCAACTGAACATAAGACGCTGCCTTATACTGAGTCAAGCTATTGGGCTGTTGAGCTCACTGTTACGTAGTCTGGCTGGCAGCAACTCTCCAGGTCTGGACAGTTCATCTCACCACCTATCTGATGATTTTAACTGCTAGGGATTGACCCCAGGGCCTTCTGCGTGAAAACCAGATATTCTATCCTGAGATAAAGTCACATCCCATTCCCAAAGCTCAGAAATTAAATGCTTAAAGACTCCCGCGAGCCAAAGAAGACACTCGCAGAGAAGACCATGGGGGCATTCGGAATTTGCTACCTCGTTTGCTGTAAGTGATAATTGAAGACTTATGATGGATGCAATCAGTTCCACCCGACATATCTATATCGTGATAAACACCAACAAAAGGCCTGCAGGATTTGATTTCTCGTAAAGTATGGAAGACGGCCAATAGAATATCTGAACAGGCTTTGGCAGTTGCGCAGATCTGTTGTTTGAACGGGGCAAAATACCAGGACCCGAAAGTGATTTTAGTGCAGCCCACCAAACTATTTTCCATCTGTCACAAGAATATGAGCATCATGGTTTCCAGGGAGATGTGACAGAGCTCTTTGAACTCTCCCCAGCTGCGATTGAGTGGACTGAACATTTAGATATTAGTATTTAAGGGGATTGCCCAATTGGTCTGCATACCCGTTGTATCAACTTGCCTCCGTGTTTTATATTAATATATACTTCCTGTGTGTAACTCTGCTGTATGATGAATAAATAAAGCTTTTGAGGCATCTCTAGTGAGATTAGATAAATTGCATTAGCAATTATTCAATCACATGGACGGCACAATACAAATTATTCAGATAATAATCCAAACAGAGGTATGGACTGTTAAGAGAGAGTCAGTTTGGTATAGTGGTTAAGTGCGTGGACTCTAATCTAGGAGAACCGGGTTTGATTCCCCACTCCTCCACTTGCACCTGACTGGATGACCTTGGGCAACAAGCCCCACCCCCTGCTCCCAGCAGTCATCAGTCAGAGCAAGAAGCAGCCAGGTAAGTGGTAGAGCCCCCCCCGGCCCGCCTTCAGGTACAAGCTCTCCCTCCTCTGTGAGGGCAGATCTGCGTGTGTCCCCCCCCCATAGCTAGCAATCCAAAACAGTCCAGTGGAGCCTTTAAGATCAAGTTTGATTCAGGTACAAGCTCTCCCTCCTCTGTGAGGGCAGATCTGCGTGTTCCCCCCACCACCACCATAGCTAGCAATCCAAAACAGTCCAGTGGAGCCTTTAAGATCAAGTTTGATTCAGGTACAAGCTCTCCCTCCTCTGTGAGGGCAGATCTGCGTGTTCCCCCCCACCACCATAGCTAGCAATCCAAAACAGTCCAGTGGAGTCTTTAAGATCAAGTTTGATTCAGGTACAAGCTCTCCCTCCTCTGCAAGGACAGATCTGCACCTCCCCCCCCCCAATAGCTAGCAATCCAAAACAGTCCAGTGGAGCCTGAGCGGTGGGTGTTGCCTTCTGACACACTTCCGGTAATGTCAGGGGGTGTGGCATATGCTAATGAGTTATGTGAATGAGTTATGCGAATGAGCTCCTGGCCCTCTTTTTCTACTAAATGACCCCTGGACGAGAATATTCATCATCTTATGTCCATTCTTCAATGGAGGATGGGAGTGCGACCACCAAGGGACAGCCCTGTATCCTTCCTGCCAGATAACCATTTACCCTCTTCCAGGGTCCTGCTAAATCGAGAGCTCCTGTGGGCATCACTCCTGTCATGATTATGGGCCTATCGTGGTGCGGCCTACAGGCTCTGGGGAGGCCTAGTGGCTCCAGGGAAGCCTGCGTGGGAGTAGTCATGAAGGCCTAAATTTCCCAGGTTCCCTCTGGACCCTGTGATTGGGTAACAGGAGATTTTGGGAGGAGAAACTACACCAGCAGGGGAACAGGGGGCGGTGCCTGGGAGGAGGAGATAAAAGGCCATGCCCAGAGTGGGAGGGGGTTCTTTTGCGGGGAGCAGCAGGGCTGGTGGAAGCTGCTGCAGACAGAGGGATCCCTCATCCAAAAAGGGGTGAGTTAAGGAACATAAGAGATGCCAATGTTGGATCAGGCCAATGGCCCATCCAGTCCAACACTCTGTCACACAGTGGCCAAAAATACCAGGTGCCATCAGGAGGTCCAGCAGTGGGGCCAGGACACCAGGAGCCCTCCCACTGTCCCCCCCCCCAAGCACCAAGAATACAGAGCATCCCTTGCTCCAGACTGAGAGTTCCTATCTATACCTTGTGGCTAATAGCCACTGATGGACCTCTGCTCCAGATGTTTCTCCAGTTCCCTCTTGAAGCCGTCCATGCTTGTAGCCGCTGCCACCTCCTGTGGCAGTGAATCCCATGTGTTGATTATTCTTTGGGTGAAGAAGTTAGTCTGTGAACAGGCACCGAAGGAAGGCTAGGACTTTAGAGAGATACGTTAGGATTTTACTGATTTACCTGCCTTTACTTTGTTCATTTTTTTCCACTTGTTATTAATCTAAGGTAAAGGTAAAGGTTCCCTTGCCAGTCGAATCCGACTCTAGGGTTGCGGTGTTCATCTCCATTTCAAAGCCGAAGAGCCAGCGCTGTCCGAAGACGTGGCCGGCATGACTAAACACCAAGGCGCACGGAACTCTGTTACCTTCCCACCGAAAGTTGTTGTTAAATCTCTTGATAAAATTAGTTGTTACTCTGCCTGGGTCCTCACGCCACATTTGCTCATGTACAAGGGGAAAGTCCTGTAACAAGGGGTAGGGTGGGTGCTCTGGGTCCTCCCGAGGAGACCCATACCAAAGTGGTGGCAGCCAGTAGTGAGCCTTCCTGGTCACTGCCCACGACAAGTACCTTGAAGTTATTCTACCAGAAATATCATTAGCACGTAACAAGAGAAAAGGCCTATCGGTAGCTACTAGCCATGGTGACTAAAGGAGAACTCTGAATTCCAGAGCCGTGTTGTTGGCCCTCCAGAGGAACTGGTTGGCCACCCTGTGAGACAGGATGCTGGACTAGATGGACCCTCACTGGTCTGATCCAGCAGGGCTCTTCTGATGTTCTTATGAAGACCTCGGCCTCTCTGCCGTTGCTGGACCTCTATAGGAACTGGTTGGCTCCTGTGTGAGGCAGGATGCTGGACTAGGTGGACCACTGGTCTGATCCAGCAGGGCCCTTCTGAGGTTCTTCTCAGGGGAAGGCCTCAGCCTCTCTGCCCTGTTGTTGGCCCTGCAGAGGAACTGGCTGGCCACTGTGTGAGACAGGATGCTGGACTAGATGGACCACTGGTCTGATCCAGCAGGGCTCTTCTGAGGTTCTTCTCAGGGAAAGGCCTTGGGCTCTCTGCTCTGTTGTTGGCTCTCCAGAGGAACTGGTTGCCCACCTGTATGAGACAGGATGCTGGACTAGATGGACCCACTGGGCAGATCCAGCAGGGCTCTTCTGGTGTTCTTAACCTGTGTAAAGTGATTTCTGTTCAGCTCCCAAACTTCTGGGTTTGGGGAAAGGGATTCTGGGTCAGGCAAGATGAATATCAAAGTCACAATCCAGACATCTAAGCACTGATTGCCCTCAGAGGCTGAATTCTTCCAGCGTTTGCATACACAGAGGAATGTCTGTTGTATTTTCCAGCATTTCTGCTATCATCCAATTATTCGAGACCTCCAGAATACGGGTCAATGCGCCTCAGCATCCCTATTATCTTAAAAGTTGATTGAACGGTTCAGCCCTTTAATTTTTAAAACACTGCCGTTTTTATCAATGTTTTCCACACTTTTAATTTTCTTGATTGCTAGGCAACGACCATATCAAAGCTAAAGGGAAATTTCATGCTCTTGGACTTTGGTTTCACAACGCCTACCAGCAAGAAACCTTACACAACATGCTCTTTGGAAACCGCGCAGATTTCATCCGGCAAGGGGGACGCGGGAAGCAGGTAGCCCATGCAGGGGAAAGGAGATAAGACAAATCAATAGGATGTTTGTGCTTTGTAGAACTGTTCGCGGCCCATCACTGCACTGTGGCTACAACAATTAAGCAGAGGTCCAGGAAGTCCCCACATCCAGATCCCACCATTCCACAAGCTGAAATTGGGTGGCCTTCCGAATGTTAGTCTCTGAACCTTAACACCATTCTTAGTTTGCATCTCATCTGACTTCCCCAGCACTCCAGCACCCTGTAGCACAGCCAAGAAACGGAAAAATGGGATGGGCCCTATGCAGATGAAGGGGTGGGGTTATACGGCATCCATAGTTATAAGGTATTCATTAAAAAGAAAATGATTACAAGCATAAGAACATAAGAGAAGCCAATACTGGATCAGACCAATGGCCCATCCAGTACAGCACTCTGTCACACAGTGGCCAAAAATACCAGGTACCATCAGGAGGTCCATCAGTGGGGCCAGGACACTAGGAGCCCCCAAACTGTTCCCCCCCCCCCCAAGCACCAAGAATACAGAGCATCACTTGCCCTAGACTGAGAGCCCCTATCTATACCTTGTGGCTAATAGCCACTGATGGACCTCTGCTCCATATATTTATCCAGTTCCCTCTTGAAGCCGTCCATGCTTGTAGCCGCCGCCACCTCCTGTGGCAGTGAATCCCATGTGTTAATCACTCTTTGGGTGAAGAAGGACTTCCTTTTATCTGATCTAACCTGACTGCTCAGCAATTTAATTGAGTGCCCACGAGTTCTTTTGGCAGAGCACCAAATTGACCAAGGGATACCAAAAGAAACTGGTAAAAAACATGAATCCTCTGTCCCTTTCTCTATACATGCCCTATCAGGTGTTAAAATATAGCAGACTACTGTAGCTTATGTAGTTTCAGTTCCCTTCAAAGTTATCCTTACCTTGAAGCTTGCTCCGGCTCTTGAGGCAAGCACATGGCCAGTGGCTGCCTTGGCTGTGGAGAGGGTCTGCATGTGCTACTGGACGCAGCACCCAAGGGAAAGAGACCTCCTTCCTGTTGTAAGGAGGTTTTATCATATATGTTTCTCCAACCACTGATCAGGTCACATCAACTCAAAGAGGTGTTTCCTGGAGATCTCCAGGAGTTTCTTTCCTGAAGTCTATCTAGGATTTTATTCCTCCAAACCTCTGTTCCCTGCTAGGAGGAAAGGGGGAGATCTTTCCCCACCCATTATCTCTTCTGCTAGATCTATTAGCTTCTGAATGAAAGTGTCTGGAAAGTGATTTCACAGACATTTCCCTCCCATGCATGTTCTCTGCGAGAGGGAGGGGGGGAACCTTTTGTAACACACAGTGGAGGCTTTGCTCATCTCAAACCTCCCAGGAGAAAAACTCAATTTCTTCACAGTCCCCTTTACTGGTGATATATTATTGATGCATAAGGATAAAACCCTGCAAAAGAAGAATCTCAGTGTGACCGTACACAGAGTTCCTAATGTCAAGGTTCCTTTTCTGTGCAGTACTTTATAGGCCATTTGAATGCACATTAGTGAAACAAAACGAAACAAAAATCCCGACATGCAAATCTTCTTGCAAGATGGTATTCTGGGGAAGCGTTTTGTCAATGCAGATCTGTATACAGCCTTCCCATGGGAGGCAAGAGATGCACACAGGCAAAAAGGAAACGGAAGTTGCAGGGAAACACCCATGCTCCAGTTTTAAGAATTGCTTAGGGGATTTCTCCTAAACCAAGAGTCAGAAGGAGAAGAATGCAGAGCAGAGAGAAACTGTGGCATAAGAGGAACAGATGGGTGGGGGGATCTGTTCATCCCTAAATTAGGGATGCATGGGGATGGACACGCACCTCCCCTCCCTTCCACACTGCTTGTGCATCATAATGACTGGCTTTTTGCTGCTGGCAATAATACCTTGCAGTGTAATTCTAAGTATTACAGAGAAGGGAGGGGTCTGGATTTCAAAAGCTGTCTGATTGGATTTGAATGTCTCCATTTGGGCCTTGCTCCTCCCTTTTGATACTGGCCACCGCAACACCTTGCAGTGAATGAATCTTCCCCATTGAAATCAACACATTTTCTAATGTTTTTGTCTGTATGTAAAGGATGTATAATGCATGGCGTAAAAAATGGCACATACGATCAAGTGAGATATAAATAGGATATATGACACAACAGAAAGAGGATGCATCCCGACTTTGTTGCTGTCAAGTCACTGCTGATTGGGGACCCCCCCCCCCCCCCCGGGGTTTTGGGGGGGGGGGGGGAGAAAGGCCCCCCCCCCCCCCGTAGGGTTTCCGAGGCAAGAGGCACTCAGTAGTAGCTTGCCATTGCCTGCCTGTATGTCATGACCCTGGTATTCCTTGGAGGTCTCCCACCCAATATTAACAAGGGCCAACACTGCTTCGCTTCTGAAATCTGACAAGAATGAGATGCTAGCCTGAGCCACAGATCCAAATGCAACAAGGGAGGGAGGGAGGGAGGGAGGGGAAGAAGAGATTGGATTTATACCCTGCCCTTCACTTCCTGAAGGAGTCTCAGAGCAGCTTACAAACTCCTTTCCCCACTCCACAAAAGACACCCTGTGAGTAGGTGGGGCTGAGAGAGCTCTTTCGAGGACTGCTCCTGAAAGAACTTGTGACTGACCCACGGTCACACCAGCAGCTGCATGTGGAGGAGTGGGGAATCAAACCTGGTTCTGCCAGGTTAGAGTCCACACTCCTAGCCTATACACCAAACAGGCTCGGAAGGAAGGAAGGAAGGAAGGAAGGAAGGAAGGAAGGAAGGAAGGAAGGAAGGAAGGAAGGAAGGAAGGAAGGGGGGAAGAGAGAGAGAGAAAGTCCTGTTGGCTTGGCCCCACTCTGAAATGCTGCTGGCTTACTAACTTATTATTACTAAATGGAATTTTGTATTCAGTAGCAGCTATTTAAAAAAACACAAAAAAACTTACAAATGTATCAGAATTATTTAGACAGATCTGCATAATCTTTTAACTATGAAGATTTCAGAGCATGCCCATGGATATGCTTTTCGCTTTGGAGTATACAGAACAGGATGGAGTTTTTCTTTTTGGTGCATGGGGGGGGGGGTGTCTCCCACCCCACTCATACATAAGAAATGCAAAAAAAGGGGGGGAAGCCCCCTTTCCCCCCACGATTGCCCAAACAAACAAGCAAGCAAACCCACCCCTTCCCTTTGATTCCGTCTCCCTGCCAGTGCATTCGAAAACAAGAAGCGTGCAGGTTTATAATATCAATGCAGAGAGCGCTTTCTGCTTCAATGAACTGTTACTGAAAAGGGTTCAGAACAAAGCTACAGGCAGATTGGACAAAGCCGAACTAGCGGGATTTACATGAGACTCGGGCTGATAAAGCCACATCAAGAGGGGGAAAGCGCTCTATCGGCGAGCTCCCCTTTGATTAGCGCGGCTCCGAGGGCCTGATCACAGCCCCTCGATTAGGCGCAGCCGGCTTCAACCGTGATCCAATCTGACAAGAGCGGGATCATTTAGAGAGCTGCTCTCCCCCCCCCTTCTTCCCCGGCTCTCCCCGGCGTATTCCGACATCTGTGCCTAACAGCAGCGTCTGAAGGAAATTACACTTGTGCGATGCTCTGATGGGAAACTTTAGTTGAGTGGCAATCCCGACTGGAAGGCGGCCGCCTGCTCTTCGGCCTCCCTCTCTGCTCTTCCGGCTCCCCTGTCTCTGAAGGGTCACCACCAAAAGAATGCACCTCTCTCGGGGGATGCCGGCCTCCTGGTGGGACCTGGGGACGCCCCGGAATTGCAGCTCATCTCCCGACTTACAGGGATCAGTTCCCCCGGAGAAAATGGCTGCTTTGTAGGGTGGACTCTGTGTCACTGTACCCCACGGAGGTTCCTGTCCTCCCCAGGCTCCACCCCCCCAAACTGCAAAAGTTTCCCAAACTCCATCTGACAACTCCCACCCCACCCCGATCCCCTGCTGGGGGCCAGGGGAGGCCTGGGAATTCCACCTCTTTCATGCGTCTCCCTGCATGGGAGCCCCAACGAGCACAATCTGAAGAAGAGAGAAGAGAAGAGATTGGATTTGTACCCCGCCCTTCACTACCCGAAGGAGTCTCAGAGCAGCTTACAAACTCCTTTCCCTCCCCCTCCCCACAACAGTCACCCTGTGAGGCAGCTGAGGCGGCGAGAGATCTTTTGAGAACTGCTCTTTCCAGGACAGCTGCAAGAGAACTGTGACTGACCCAGCTGCGCGTGGAGTAGTGGGGAATCAAACCCGGTTCTCCCCAATTAGAGTCAGCCGGTCTTCACCACTACGCCAAACTGGCTCTGGATTTTACCTTTTAAAGCCCTCCTAGCCTTCTTTGAGAGCCAGTTTGGTGTAGTGGTTAAGTGTGCGGACTCTAATCTGGGAGAACCGGGTTTGATTCCCCACTCCTCCACTTGCTCCTGCTGATGTGACCTTGGGTCAGTCACAAGCTCTGGCACAGCTGTCCTTGAAAAAGAGCAGTTTGTGTCAGAGCTCTCTCAGCCCCACCCACCTCACAGGGTGTCTGTTGTGGGGGAGGGGAAGGGAAAGGAGTTTGTAAGCCGCTCTGAGACTCCAAGTGAAGGGCGGGGTATAAATCCAATCACTTCTTCTTCTTCTTCTTTTCACCCACTCAACCTCCACTACATTTTTTCAAAAGCCTGCCTTTCCTCAAGCATCTCAGAGCCAGACTGATGGGGCTCCCTTCCTCCTTTTATCATCACGACCACTCTAGGAAGTGGGTCAGGCTGGGAGCCGGATTCCAAGTGGGGACAACAGGGATCACTTCCCCTGGAGAAAACGGCTACTCTGCAAGGTGGACTTCATGGCATTATACCTTGCTGAGGTCCCTCCCCATCATTCATACCACAATATTCCCCATGGCTATGTATGGCCATGGAAGCTGGACAATGAAGAAAGCTGACAGGGAGAAACCTGATTCATCCGACATGGGGTGCTGGAGGAGGGTTTTACGGATGGACTGCCAAAAAGACAAGTCAGTGGGTTCTGGATCAAATCAAGCCTGAGCTCCGCCTAGAAGCTAAAACGACTAAACTGAGGCTGTGGAGGAACAGGCCTGCTCTGGCCTGCGGGCCCTTTCCCACTCTGCCCTCCAAGGTTTTTTCTCAACACCCGGAGGGGCTTTTATATCTCTCCAGTAACCCACCAGCACCACCTGACCTTTGTAGGAATTGCTTGCTGGGATGGTCAGGGCTCCCAGCTCCCCTTCTCAGTTTTGAGGCCTTGCCTCTGTGCCTCCTGCTGCCCAGTGTCAGGTCACCACGAGGACAGTTTACAGCATTGTGCGCCCTTGGAAGAATAGCTTCCCAGCTGCCTGCCTTCCCCCTTAGTACTCCTCTTAGAATAGTGTGTCTGAGACGGTGGAGGTCTATGTGGTACAGAGAACCACTACCAGCATCAAAAGTTATAAAGTATTTATTAAAAAGAAAATGTTCACAACCATACTTTTAGCACCGCGCTAGATTGAGAAAGGGATTCAAAAGAATGGGTGAAACACAATTCCTCTGTCCCTCTCTCTATACATGCCCTATCAGATGTTTTTCTATATATATGTATACACACACACACACACATGTTTATATAGAAGAGAAGAAATTGGATTTATACCCCGCCCTTCACTTGGAGTCTCGGAGCAGCTTACAAACTCCTTTCCCTTCCCCTCCCCACAACAGACACCCTGTGAGGTGGGTGGGGCTGAGAGAACTCTGACACAAACTGCTCTTTTTCAAGGACAGCTGTGGCAGAGCTTGTGACTGATCCAAGGTCACATCAGTAGGAGCAAGTGGAGGAGTGGGGAATACATATACGTGTGTGTGTGTGTGTGTGTGTGTGTGTGTGTGTGTGTGTGTGGCTTTTTTGTAGCAGGAATTCCTTTGCATATTAGGCCACACACCCCTGATGTAGCCAGTCCTCCAAGAGCTTACAGTAGCCCCTGTAAGAAGAGATCTGTAAGCTCTTGGAGGATTGGCTACATTAGGGGTGTGTGGCCTAACATGCAAAGGAGTTCCTGCTACCGAAAAAGCCCTGTGTGTGTGTGTGTGTATGGCAGGCTCCTTTTGCTTAGGAAGTTACAGATCTCTACAGAGCCACAATTACCTTGCAGCTTTCTCCAGCTCTTTAGACCAGCACATGGCAATAGCTGCCTCCTCAGTTGAGAGTTCCATTTAATCTCTTGGACTCAGTACCCAAAGGAAGAGAGAGCTTCCTCCTCGCTCCCCTGAGTTTCATCACCTCTGTTTTCCCCCACCCACTGACCAGGATGGTCAGAGTGGCTTTTCCTGAATGTTCCAGACCTTACCTTCCTGAAGCCTCTCTAGTATTTAATTCTTTCAAATCTCTGTTCCCTGCTTGAAGGGGGGGGGGATGGACCCTCCTATTGTCTCTAGCTAGACCTATTCACATTTCTTAAGAGGTAGCTGAGGTGAGCCTGGAAAGCCAATGGCCAACTCCCTCCTCCCTGCTTGTTCTCTTCCCGGGGGGGGGGGACACACCTTTAAAATTCAAAAGTGAAGTTTTTGCTCATTTCAAACCACCAAAGGGAGGGGGGAATGCATTTATTCACAGAGACTATTGAACTTTGGTCGCATTCTGAGATGACTGGGAAAGAGAATAATGCTAGGAAAAGTAGATGGCATCAGGAAAAGAGGAAGACCCAACAGGAGATGGATTGACTCAGTAAGGGAAGCCACGGCCCACTTTGCAAGACCTGAGCAAAGCTGTTAACAGTAGGACATTTTGAAGGACATTAATTCAGAAGCAACTTGATGACACTTAACACTGAGAATTCCCTCCCCAAATACCCCTCCCCAAATCTCCCAAATACCACTCCCCCAAATCTCCAGAAATTCCCCAATTTGAAGTTGGCAGCCCTAGGTTGTGGTTACCCAGCAAACATCTTAGCAGACAAGGGAGAATTTAATTGGGGATGCCTGCCCTAATTTCCCATATACCTCTGCCTACAACCAATGCTCCCTCTAAGGTGTGGAGTCTTGTGAGCAAAAATTCTGCCTTGGGAGCTACTGGCATTAACGTTGTGAGCGAGCCATTTGGCTAATGCCTAAATTAGTTTGCTCTGGAACCCTCCTTCCTGAGCTGGGACAAAAATGTGTGAGCGGGAGGCTAAAAAACTGTGAGCTCGCTCACACTGACTCAGAGGGAACACTGCCTACAACCTTCATTCTTCAAAGTCTACTGCTCTCAGCTCCCCACGCCAGTCCTGTTGCCTTCAGTATTTTCTTTAGCTACCCCGGTGCTGGAACACCTTCACTCAGTATCTGCCTGGTGCTAACCCTCTTCCTTCAAATCCCACCTCAAAATGTACAATCCCCGACTCCCACATGTATTCACATAAAGGGCAGAGTTGGAAGTGTGCATGCTGTTTTAGCCAGATGTCCTTTGGCAACACCTGCTGGATTTGGAATAAAACTACAGTCGTACCTTAGAAGATACCAGTGTCCCCTCTAAGCTGAATTAGTGTGAGCTAGCTCACAGCTTTTTAGCCTCCAGCGCACACATTTTGGTCTTAGCTCCGGAAGGAGGGCCCCAGAGCAAACCGATTTATGCAGCAGCCAAATAGCTCGCTCACAACTTGAATGCCAGTAGCTCACAAAGTAGAATTTTTGCTCACAAGGTTCCACAGCTTAGAGGGAGCATTGCCTAGCCCGCCTTTTTAAGACGGAATCTGTCCTCTTCTGCTGAACTAGAAAAGAACTCGCCTTCTTTCCGAGCTACCCTCATACTTCCCACACTGAGCACATGAAGTCGCAAGGACAGATGTACACTGATGAATATTCAGTGATGCATTTCTGGGCCCGCCCACCCCTAGCGGGCACGCTATGTCTGCGGTGGTCCCACCTTGTTCCTCCACCCTCCTCCACAACACTGCCTACTCTTCACTCCTGTGTCAGCAGGCAGAGGTGGGTGCCACAAGCAGCAGACACTAACCGGGGGGGGGGGGGGGGCAGGCAAGTGAATATTTGCTGGTCCTACCAGCTGCTCATTTGACTAGCTTAACAAGAAACACTGGCGACGAGGTGAAGCAGCCCAAGGTCTGCTTCCCTACTTTCTCTCTCTATGTCACAGGCATTTGTGTGTGGGGGGCACTGTACAACTTCTTGCCAAAGGCCCCCCCCGAACACCCTAGAATCAGTGTTCCCTCTAAGCTGAGTTAGTGTGAGCTAGCTCACAGTTTTTTTAGCCTCTGTCTCAAACATTTTTGTCTTAGCACAGGAAGGGTAGCTCCACAGCAAACTAATTTATGCAGTAGTCAAATCACTCGCTCGCAACTTTAATGCCAGTAGCTCACAAAACAGATTTTTGTTTTTGCTCACAAGACTCCACAGCTTAGAGGGAGCATTGCTTAGAACCTGGTACTCTGATTCGGGGACTGTGCAGTCAAAGATCTTTCTGGATTCTTATTAATCAAGGGCGGAGGGAGCCAGTTCTGTTCCGTCATTAGCCAGAGTCAATTAGTCAACTACCCAGGAGATGGGTGAGGTAATTAGATATTGTCAGACTTCTGTGGAAGGGGAGGGGGAGGCTTTGGAATTAGAATGCCCAGTTAGCGGGCGGTTCCCGGCTGCGAGGGGCAAACACAAAGAGGCGGGGAGAGGCTGTGTGCTCCCAGCTACATTAGAGAGAAGTAATTAGCCAATTGCCTGCTGCCTGACTGACAAAGAAAGTCTCATTTCAAACACCCAAATGAACAGGGAGAACCCCTCCTAACTCACTTATCACCTTCAGCCACTTGCATTCAAATCCTGCAGAAGCATTTAGGAGCCAAGAAATGGCGGCTTTAAAAAAAAAAAATCTCCCAAAGCTTTATAGCTTTATTAGCCTAGAAGCACTTTGTTTGGGTTTTTTTTAACTCCCTGAAATAACCTTTTGTGAGACGTCTTTAGCTTTACCTTGTTTCTCTTTTAGAGACTGGGGATAAATCTAAAGTTAAATTAACAAAACAACATTATTTGCATGAGGAGGAGGGATTTCTTCCCCCAGTCCGAAACTGGTTTTTAGAATTTTATATTATATGCTAACTAGTATGGAACAAGAAGCACAGAATTAAACAAAATAAAAGAAATTATTAATAGCATTGGATGCAGAATTTCTGAACAACCCGGGCAGAATCTAAGGCCTCAGAGTCCTACGCAGCTAAAAAGGTAAAGGTTTCCCTTACTCGAAAGCCAGTCAAGTCCGACTCTAGGGTTGCGGTGCTCATCTCCGTTTCCAAGCCGAAGAGCCAGCACTGTCAGAAGACGTTTCCATGGTCATGTGGTCGGCATGACTAGATGCCGAGGTGCACGGAACTCTGTTACCTTCCCACCAAAGAGGTACCTATTTATCTACTTGCAATTCCTTGCTTTCGAACTGCTAGGTTGTCAGGAGCTGGGGCCAGAGATGGGAGCTCACTCCGTCATGCGGCACTCGGGTCTCGAACTGCTGAACTACCTTCCGGTCTGCAATTCGGTGTCTTAACCTTTTAGCCTACGCAGCTACCTGACTGTTATTAATGTAGATGTCAATGAGGAAGATACTGAAATAGTACATTATTGCAGGGAAGAGGAGGAGGAGGAGGAGGTTGCATTTATACCCCACCTTTCACTCAGAGTCTCAGAGCAGCTTACAATCTCTTTTTTCTTCCTCTCCCCACAACAGACACCCTGTGAGGTATGGAGCTTTCAAGAGGCACTGCTCACTTCTTCAGATATCCAAAGAAGTGAGCAGTGACTCACAAAACCTTCTATCCTGCCACATATTTTGTTAGTCTTTAAGGTGCTACTGGACTCTTGCTCTTTTCTACAGCTGCAGACAGACTAACATGGCTGCCCCTCTTGATCTATCTCCTGTGAGGCAGGTGGGGCTGAGAGAGCTCTGAGAGAATTGCTCTTGAGAGAACAGCTCTGAGGGAACTGTGACTGGCCCAAAGTCACCCACCTGGCTGCATGTGGAGGAGTGGGGAATCAAGCCTGGTTCTCCCAGGTTAGAGTCTACCCCTCTTAAGCACTACACCAAACTGGAAGGCTGACAGATTTAGCAACATACACACATATAAAGAAAGACTGACATTCCTGACGCCTTGGAGATGATTCCCTAGGCTTGTAAAAACCCACTCTGCCTCCCTCGATACGTTCCGCCCGAGAAGGTACTCCAGCGCTTCCTCCAAGTCCCACTTGAGGTGAGTCTTTGGTGGCAATATTAGATTATTGACCTGTAAAGCTGATAAGCTGTGCTTGAGTTTAATCTCTCCCCGCCTTCCGCCCCCCCCCCACCAAACCCAGCCAAAGCTCTGTTAGATTTAGTGGTTTTTGTCCCTTTGTATTCACAGACTTCCCGTCGCTTCTCCCAAGTTGGCAGCCCAACATATTAGAAATAAAATGCAATTCTGGTATCTGACACTTCAATTTAGCTTCTTCGGCAGCCGCGATCATCAACCCGCACGGCTTTCTCCCATGACAGAAGATCACCTAAATATCACTTAAGAGATGGGAGCTCGTCTGGTAATGCATACACTGGCTCCGCACTGCATTACCACCGGGGTCCCGAGAACAAAAAATCAATTTTTAATTGACTGGATTATTTGAGGAATGCGCTTCATCCGTGGCAGGAGACTGATGGGTTCTCCTAGTTTCTCTCCCCCCCCCCCCCCCCCCCCCCCTGCCGCCTTGGAAGGTAGGTATACGGGCTTTTCTTAGACCCTCTTGGGTATAGACCCTCTTGGGTATAGGGATTACTGATTAAATAGAAGAAGGAGGAGGAGGAACCCAGCTTTTCACTACCCAAAGGAGTCTCAGAGTGGCTCACAATCTCCTTCCCTTCCTCTCCCCACAACAGACACCCTGTGAGGTAGGTGGGGCTGAGCGAGCTCTGAGAGAACTGTGACTGACAGAAGAAGGAGGAGGACGAGGAAGAAAAGGAGAAGGAAGAAGAGGAGGAGGAGCCCTGCTTTTCACTACCCAAGGGAGTCTCAGACTGGTTGACAATCTCCTTTCCCTTCCCCTCCCCAAAACAGACACCCTGTGCAGTAGGTGGGGCTGAGTGAGCTCTGAGAGAACTGTGACTGACAGAAGGAGGAGGAAGAGGAGGAGGAGGAACCCTGCTTTTCACTACCCAAGGGAGTCTGAGACTGGCTTACAATCTCCTTCCCTTCCTCTCCCCACAACAGACACCATGTGAGGTAGGTGGGGCTGAGAGAGCTCTGAGAGAACTGTGACTGACAAGGAGGAGGAGAAGATTGGGTTTATACCCCGCCCTTCACTACCTGAAGGCATCTCAGAGTGGCTTCCAAACTCCTTTCCCTTTGTCTCCCCAAAACCGACACCCTGTGAGGTAGGTGGGGCTGAGAGAGCTCTGAGAGAATGGCTCTTGAGAGAACAGCTCTGAGAGAACTTGTGACTGACCCAAGGTCACACCAGCAGCTGCGTGTGGAGGACTGGGGAGCAAACCCGGTTCTCCCAGATTAGAGACCAGCACTCTTAACCACTTCACCAAACTGGTAGCTGTGTTGGTCTGCAGTAGAGCAGCTAGATTTGAGTCCAGTTGTACCTTCGAGACCATGAGATTTGTGGGGTATATGCTCTCTTCCAACAAAGGTGGCCTTGGCTGTCAAAAGCTTACACCCCCTAAATCTTCCGTGGTGATTGATCATGGTGGGTACCCGTGCTAGTCTGTCTGTAGTAGTAGAAAAGAACAAGAGTCCAGTAGCACCTTAAAGACGAACACAATTTGTGGCAGGGGAGGAGCTTTTGGGAGTCACTGCTCACTTCTTCAGATGCCAGATATCTGAAGAAGTGAGCAGTGACTCACTTTGAGGACATTCAACGGGTGACCTCAGAATAGCTGTTTTATTGCAAAGGAACTTCAGGAACAGACTGAGAAGGGGACTTGCTGAATTACAAGTTATTACAACACTCGGAACAACCCAGGACTTAACAGAGATATTGGTTTCTTATCTCACTATGTACGCTAAACTCATTCAGTCCTTAGATACATATTCTCACCAAGAAAGAGGATACATCCTCTTTATTTTAGTGTATATCTCACTTAGAATAGTAGATTGGAATAGTGATTGTAATGTAATGCAATTAATATTGGAATGTATTTCTCTGATCTGGTGACAAAGGAGACATAACACTGCACAACCATTCACCTCACCTGAGAGAAAAAGGATGCTGTTAGATGCTTGCGGGGCAATGAAAGGAGCATAACAACAGGGTCTCTGTTAATTACTCTTAGCATCCCGCAATTAAGAAGGATACATTTACACATCAGTCTCCTATTTTGACATATTTATTTACTCCACATTGTGTCCCACTGTAATTAAATCCAAACAAATGGTGGCTGTATAAACGTAGCTTGTTACTCCTGTTTGGTCTTTGCATTAAAATCGCTGTTTAACTGCTATGCTTCCACGTATGCCGGGGCATTGAAGCTGGAAAGGGAGGCTGAGAATTCTCAGCCACGGGATCCCCTGGGGGAAGAATCCAGCCAGATTAAGGCTGGAATCCTAATGAGAAATGTCCTTTGCACATTGCAACTGTTCCAGCAGAGCTGCATTTTAAAAATGGGGCCATCCCGTGGGACGGCCGCAAAATTTCAAGGCCCGCAAACACGGGCGAGTCTGATCGCGGGTGTTTGCTATGGAAATAGCACTATTCTTCCCCGGTTCTCAGAGAAGCAACATTTCCTGCCCTGCCCACAGATCTTTAAACATTCTGACTATATGGCAAAGTGAGTTTCTGTAAACGGTGCATTGCGAAAAAGTAAATCCATGCAGACTAAGACGCCAAGTAAGTGGTGTCAATGTGCACATGCTATTCCTTTGGGGGGGGAACAACATTTCCTCAGCTAGCAAGGCTGTTGTGTTTTGGAATACTGCCTGGATTCGCTTGCAAGTATTACAGGTACCTATTGGACAGTGCCTATAACGTCCCTGAGCGACATAACATCCCTTCCTGTGACCCTAATACTTGCACTCAGGGGACATCAAAGACAATGTCAAGAAGATGGAAGAGAGACACCTCAGACTGGTAGCGAAACCTTGTAAAGGGTCAGGGTGATTTCTTCCCAAATCTTTGGAGCTGGCTGTAGGGTTGCCAGATCCGGGTTGGGAAATTCCTGAAGATTCTGGGGATGGAGTCTAGGGAAGACAGGGTTTGAGGTGGGGAGGGACTTCAGTGGGGTATAATCCCACTGCGTCCTCTTCCAAAGCAGCCATTTTCTCCGGGGGAACTGATCCCTGTCGCCCGGAGATCAGTTGTAATTCCGGGAGATTTCCAGCCACCACCTGGAGGTTGGCAACTCTACTGTTAGCCAAACCTGACTTGAAGATTGTGCTGTCGCATTGTGGGGAATGGGTGGGAAGGGTGGTCCTATAAGACCAATGCAGCTTGTCAAAGTGCCTCCGTGCTCTTGCACGCGTTGAATTAATTTATTTAAAACTCTGATATCCTGAGCCTTTTCTGTTTAGCCCACGACCACAATGCCAACAGATGCAATTTAAAATGTCTTCTGTCCTCCTCCGGAGTTTGTTGAATTTCATGTTCGTTGCCTCGATAATACTGTCTAGCCATCTCATCCTTTGCCGTCCCCTTCTTCTTTGACCTTCAATCTTTCCCAGCATCAGGGTCTTCTCCAGCGAGTGCTCCCTTCTCATTGGGTGGCCAAAGTATTTGAGCTTCAGTTTCATTATCTGGCCTTCCAGGGAACAGTCAGGGTTGATTTCTTTTAGGATTGACTGATTTGATCTCCTTGCAGCCCAAGGGACTCTCGAGAGTCTTCTCCAGCACCATAATTTGAAAGCCTCTATTCTTCGGTGCTCGGCCTTCCTTATAGTCCAACTCTCGCAGCCATACATTTCTACTGGGAATACCATTGCTTTGACCACACGGACTTTTGTTGGCAGGGTGATGTCTCTACTTCTTATCATGCTGTCTAGGTTTGCCATCACTTTCCGCCCAAGGAGCAGGCGTCTTTTAATTTCATGGCTGCAGTCACCGTCTGCAGTGATCTTGGAACTCAGGAACATGAATTCTGCCACTGATATATCTATATCAGGCCCGTAGCCAGGATTTTTAAAGTCGGGGGTGTCATGATCTGGGCTGTGCCACCAGAGGCCTACTAGGCCCAGGGAGCCTGGCTAGCTGTGAGGGAGGCTGGGCTTACAAACCCCAGAAGGCTTTGGGAAGTTTTGGCGCCGATTTTGACCAATAGGAAGAAGAGGGCTGGGGAATATATCCTCTCCCCCCCATAGCCAGTCAGAACACAGAGATCATTTGCATATGTGGCCTGATTGGCCTTTGCCGCTAACATTCTAAATAGTCTGCTGTTGCTGTTGGGAGTCCTGAGGTAAAATACATATCCCAATCTCCCAGTGGGGCCTGGAGATCTCCCCAGCCACAGCACATCATTTCCCTTACAGAAAATTTTCCAGCTATTACAACTGATGTCCAGATGACCAAGATCAGTTCTCCTGGAGACAATGGCTGCTTTGG